>NC_134399.1:71901496-72201496 GCF_050003625.1 Haematobia irritans | reverse complement strand
AAATTTGTCCAGAGATTATCTAATAACGAATAATACAATATGCGTTTCTTACAAATAACAATTTGATGATCAAGGTCAAAATAGGGTGTCAAGATAGCAATGTGCATGGGAAACTTGTTAAATGCATTATGTAATTAAAGAGCAATTACTTTATGGATGTGTTTACAACCTTGTAAGTCATAACAATTAATGGGAAATGTTTACATTGATTACATGGAGAATATGGTGAGTAACACTTGAACGTGGATACGCCAAGTTGAAGGTAACCTACATATAAAATTACCATCTTCATCGCATGCATCTGCCCATTATCGTATTAAGCTGACGTGTTTTGCCCAAACTCCACCAAACGGAGTTTTAATTTGATATTCAATAGGTGTTACAAAGTGAGCGTAAAGCATTGCCAACACCTTCAGTGTACTTCAATATTTAATTCCATTCAAATCTTTCCAATCGAGAAAGTCAATCAAGTTAATAAATCAGTTTATCTATCCGTTTATTGTTATACCATCCACTATAAGAATGTGGATATACTAACGTTGTCATTCCGTTTGTAGTACCTTGAAATATTGATCAGATCCAATTAACAACATATAGGATCTGCGTTGATCTAGAGATGTCTGTCCGTCTTTTGAAACCTCGCTAACTTCCGTATAAAAGAAGCTATGGGCTTGAAACATGGCACAAGTAGTTATTGTTAATGTAATGTATAATGTATTAGGTTAGGTTAAAGTGGCAGCCCGATTAAAATTCAGGCTCACTTAAACTATTCAGTCCATTGTGATACCACATTAACTAAAAGCACCTATTACATATGGCCACTCCTAGTCGTAACCGCTAAACCTTCTCGATTATTTTCCTTTGTTGAACCAACCAGATTGTTCCAAAAACATTAGCAGACTGCTTAAGTTAACGTTTTCCAGATCCGCCAGTAATCTGAAGCTATATGCTCCTAAAAGTTGCTTGCGCTTTACACAAAATGCAGGACATTCACACACGAGGTGTTTAATTGATTCCTTTTCCTCCGCATCATGACAGCTCATACAATAGTCATTATACTTCGCGGCAATAGTTTTTTGCAAAACCGCCTATCAGGCAGCGACCCGTTATAGCAGATATCAGGAGTGATATCTGACGTCTTGACGGAGAATTCTTATTCACGCACACTCACGCACGATATTTTTTGGTAGGACTCACGGTCACGCACGCTCACGAAAAGAAAATTTATACTCACGCACACTCACGCACGAAAATCTTTTAAAAGTCATAACTCACGAAAAATATCGTGACTAACGAAAAATGTCGTGACTCACGAAAAACTTATTTTTATTTATAATTTTATGAGTTATTTACCTATAGAACCTGACTGAAAACATGAGTATGGTTAAAATCGAGTGCGATATAAAACTCCTACCACCTAGGATGTCACTAAATTATTATAGAAGAATTCAACTCGTAAGCATTTTATGTTCGTAAGCGGGATTATTTTCGTGAGCGTGTTTTTCGAAATTCGTTACTCACGCACACTCACGAAGATATTATTTTCGTGACTCACGATCACGCACGACATTTGGTTGGTTAATCACGCTCACGCACACTCACGCCGTTGCCGTCAGCGTGACTCACGACTCACGCGTGAGTCACGACAATTTCGTGTCACGTGCACACCTCTAGTCTCTAGCATATCTAGTGTGTGGTTTAAGTTTAAATGGGGCCATATTTGCTTGGTATCGTTACAACCCTAGCAATTCTCCCATCGAACATTTGCCATCATAACAGCCTTCTCACGCAGCATGAGCTTGCAGGTAGCCAGGGGCATACCAACAGATTCTAGTTCCCCTGGAATATGTAAGATAGTCCCCGGGGTATGTGTGCACCACGCCTCACTGTTGGGGATTAGAGTCTCAAACTTTTTGTCGAAAAGTGGACTCCCCAAAGTGTAATCCACTACGTTAGGCACATCTGGCATTATTTTGAGGATCGAACTGTGACCGTAAGTTTTTTCTGACCACAGCGATAGCTCGCGCAACCGCACAGCCGTTGTTGCAGCTGACTGTTTGTCCAAAATGTTTTAAGGCAATAGATGCCGCATGACATTAAGAGAATTTGTTCCTGTCTTGCTGAATGCGCCCGAGATACACAAACACGCCATACGCTGAACTTTGTATAAACTTGTTGGCTGGTGAAGTGCCGGCCACCAGACTACAACACCATATAGCATTATAGGTCTAACCACTGCCGTGTATAGCCAATACACAATTTTTGGTTTTAGTCCCCACTTTTTATACCCTCCATCATAGGATGGGGGTATATTAACTTTGTCATTCCGTTTGTAACACATCGAAATATTGCTCTAAGACCCCCTAAAGTGTATATATTCTGGGTCGTGGTGAAATTCTGAGTCGATCTAAGCATGTCCGTCTGTCCGTCCGTCCGTCCGTCTGTTGAAATCACGCTAACTTCCGAACGAAACAAGCTATCGACTTGAAACTTGGCACAAGTTGCTATCGATGTAGGTCGGATGGTGTTGAAAATGGGCCATATCGGTCCACTTTTACGTATAGCCCCCATATAAAGGGACCCTCAGATTTGGCTTGTGGAGCCTCTAACAGAAGCATATTTCATCCGATCCGGCTGAAATTTGGTACATGGTGTGGGTATATGGTCTCTAACAACCATGCAAAAATTGGTCCACATCGGTCCATAATTATTTATAGCCCCCATATAAACCGATCCCCAGATTTGGCTTGCGGAGCCTCAAAGAGAAGAAAATTTCATCCGATCCGGCTGAAATTTGGTACATGATATTGGTATATGGTCTCTAACAATCATGCAAAAATTGGTCTATATCGGTCCTTAATTATATATAGCCCCCATATAAACCGATCCCCAGATTTGGCTTGTGGAGCCTCTAAGAGAAGCATATTTCATCCGATCCGGCTGGAATTTGGTACATGGTGTTGGTATATGGTCTCTAACAATCATGCAAAAATTGGTCCACATCGGTCCATAATTATATATAACCCCCATATAAACCGATCCCCAGATTTGGCTTGCGAAGTTTTTTATTTCTATAGAAAATTTTGTTCAAATTTTATTCGGTTCATAATCATGGTTGCCAGTCGAGCCACAAATAATCTACCAAGATTTTATTTCTATAGAAAATTTTGTCAAAAGTTTATTTCTATAGAAAATTTTGTTAAAATTTTATTTCTGTAGAAATTTTTGTCATAATTTTCTTTCTATAGAATATTTTGTCAAAATTTTTATTTCTATAGAAAATTTTGTGAAAATTTTATTTCTATAGAAAATTTTGTTAAAATTTTATTTCTGTAGAAGATTTTGTCAAAATTTTATGTCTACTTTTTCAAACTGAATTATATACGTATAGGATCGATCTTTTTTGATTTAATATATACCACGTATGGACTTACATACAATTTAGAAGATGGTATTTGGAGGTTTTAAGATACCTTGCCATCGGCAAGCGTTACCGCAACTTAAGTAATTGGATTGTGGATGTCAGTGTTTAGAAGAAGTTTCTACGCAATCCATGATGGCCGTATATACTTGTTTCCTATTGCCTTTTTGCACGAGTACAAAGCTACCGTTGCTTTTCTCGCCCTTTCTTCAATATTAAGCTTAAAGGTCAGCTTCCTGTCCAAAATAACGACAAGGTAGTTTGCACACTCACCAAAAGGAATATCAATACCCCATAAGGAAATGGGCCTAACCGTGGGAGTTTTGCGATCTTTGCAGTACATGACTAATTCTGTCTTTGCAGAATTTACCCCAAGACCATTGTCTTTCGCTCATTTCTCAGTCATACGGAGGGCCCTCTGAATAATATCTCTGATTGTGGATGGGAATTTTCCTCTGACTGATAGAGCCACATCATCTGCGTATGTCACCACTTTTATCCTTTCTTTTTCTAGGGTAACCAGAAGGTTATTTATAGCAACATTCCAATGAAGATGTGATAAAACTCCTCCTTGGGGAGTGCCTCTGTTCGCATACCTTTGTATGTTTGCCAGTCCTAGTGTGGCTGAAATACGTCTCTTCATTAGAAGTTCGTCTAACAGCCTAAGTATACATGGATCAACATTCAGAGTTGTCAGTCCATTTAATATCGAGCTCGGATGGACATTATTGAACGCCCCTTCGATGGCTAGAAACGTTACGATTGTTCAACTTTATAAGGTGCAAAATATTTGTTTCCCTTAAAAATCCCCCAAATAAACGTTACCACTAAAAATCATAACAAACTTGAAAGAACTCTAAATTTTGGGGTGTGGGGAACCAACAACCTGGCAGCACTGTTGTTCCTCATGACAGAATAAATTTAACAATCAATCTTTGTTTATGATGTGCCTAAAACTATGCTTTGTTTTGTACGCTTTTACTACATTTACTGTGTTTTCTTTCCATCCCTCACGCAGTGAAGATAAATAGCATTCTTGAAAGTGTACTGAATCAACTTTGAAAAAGTACTTTTTTAAATCAAAAGGTACTTTTTGGAACTTAGTGAAGGCTTTTCCCTTTTCTTATGAAAGAGATCGGCCAGGATACAATGATTTTATTATGATACATCCTAAAATAATGTAATCCATAAATTGCTCAAGTTAGACAATGTATCGTATGAAAAATTGGAACAAATTACTGTTGCATTCTTTCCAATGTATCGAAATTTATCAACCACAAATTTCATGGCCGTGAGAATCACAGTCTTGTCGATATCTTGAAAACGATAATTAACTGAAACCGTAGACATTTAAGATAAGGCAGACTCAATTAATGTCAGACGTGAGGGAAATGCACGACTTAGAATCTCATTCGGATTTAGACGTATTTGTCACACTATGAAACCTCTCAGAAATGGACACCAGTGGTCGCTTAAATTTTGTTCACATTTGGGAGGTGTACATTTATGAGAGGTTAATGTTAATGTGATAATAAAGCGTATGTCCTACGAAAATTGAAAAGAAACCAAGTTTGAGAATTTTCTCTGTGGTTGATTTAAGAGAGTGTTCCTATTGTCTTTAAGGACAAACTGATTTAGACTAGCGTTCATACTTTTGCATATGAAGTTTGCAAAAGGTACCAAATGCACTGAAAAAAATTTCCGTAGTTAAACTAACGCAAAATTAAACTTATTTTTATTGCAAAAAAATTATTTGTTTGTAGTTATATTTTATTATTTTTTGCGAAATTTTCCACAGCCCAATGAAAATTTCGTTTTTTTTAAGTATGTCTCAAACATTTTAAGAACTAAACTTGAGTATAAAGTTCAATGACCGTACACATAAGTTCAATATGAACTAAAGCAAATGAAAATGTTCGTACGATTCCCAAAAATAGTAAGAATGAACTACTGTATGGTTAAAATGGTCATGATTTGGCGCCAATGATTTTCTTCCTTACTTTTAGTTAGTTTTTTCTTCTATGAGATGATGTAATTTCGTGAACTGCAATTAAAAAGTACAACATGGCATTAAAATTTCCGGGTTTTAACAACACTTTGTGGAAATCTCAAAACGTGGAGTAAAATTTAGTTCAATTTTCGTACGAGTTAGTTTATTCTTCCTATAAAACAGTTTACTTTTTTTCGGTGTGTGCTGCCGGATTACCACGGTACTTTTTATATTATCAAAAAAAAGTACAAAAGTGTCATCTTTATCAACCCTGCCCTCACGGTATGTTAATCGAGTACTAAAACAATGATTCATATACTACATTTTGAGGCAATCTTATTGAGGTAACCATGATGTCGTTGTCCTAAAAACATGTTGTGAACAGTACAAGTACTGTATAGCATATACTATATTGACGACATATCAACCAACACTACTACAGGGTACGTCAGGTTTATATTTATTGTAATTATGAACATCACATTCATTTATCTTATACATTAAACAAAGAGAAATAGATTGCATCAAGTTCGAATCGAAAATTCGAAGTTTCGGAGCTCCGTCCAACATTGGATCCCGTAACTATTTGGGTACAGTGTTGCATTTTGGGTTTATAGAATATTAATGTCGTTTGTTTTACGAAATTAAATTGCCACATACATTTCATCAACATAGCATATAAAAACCTACCCATATACGATGACAAATAATTAACAGCAGCTATACTAAAGAAATGTTACTACCAAAGACAATATACTTTAGAATATGCGAAATTGGCTTGCGTCATACCAAATGTTGCAAGGACGGCGCTAGGTCCATACATGTTTGTAATTTTTTTATTTCCATTTTTTTTTAATGAAAAATTTAATTTTGTAAATTGAACAATGTTAAATTTAGAGCAATAAACAAGTGAGTAAAGTATAAAGTCGGGCGGGGTCGACTATATCATACCCTAAACCACACATACTGAATTAGAATACATTGTTTGTAGGGTGTCAATGGTTTAGGTTTGGGGAAAACCGCATTTCCATATTTAAGAACATTAAGGGGTACATAGGAGTTTTATCACAATCTGAACAGAAATGTCTGATATCAGGAGCTATAGTTGATTCTGAACCTATAGAGTTAGTATGCCACTAATATTGAGTCCATTATTAAAAAAGATGAAATCGCTCAATTAATGTGGGTAATAAATCCAAATTTTTGAAAATAGGGCAAACGATTTATGTAATAGCTACATGTAAGTCTAAATACGATCGGCAAATACATGTACATTTGAAATTTGAGCAACATTGATTAATAAATAAGAGTATTATGGCCAAAATCGATCGAAACATATATATGGGAGCTTTATCTAAATCTGTACCGATTTGGATGATATTTTTCAGATCTGGTTGATAGCACAGAAGGTTACCTTGTGCTACATTAGAGTAAGATCGGATATTAAATAAGGCTTTTATGGTCAGAAATAAAGTTATAAGGGTTAAATTTTTTCAAAAACGGGCGATATACATATATATGGGAGCTATATATAAATCTGAACCGATTTGGATTGTATTTTGCAGGTCTTGTGCTAAATTTGAGTAAGATCGGTTAATAAGTGAGGCCACTATGATCATGTATATAGGAGCTATATCTAAATCTGAACCGATTTGGATGATATTTTACACATATAGTCAGTGCTATAGAAAACTATATTTGGCCAACTTTGAGTCAGATCGGTTCATAAATAAGGGAATTATGGCTCAATTTGGGAAAATCGGGTGATACATACATATATATGGGAGCTATATTAAAATTTTAATCGATTTCGATGACATTTGGCACACTACAGGGTGGTCAATTGGATTACTTTGTGGCAAATTTGACGCCGATCGGTTAGTAAATAAACGCAATCTGACCCCATTTATCGAAATCGGACGATACATATACATGGGAGGTATATCTAAATTTGATACTATTTTTTCCAAATTCAATAGCGTTCGTCTCTGTATCAAGAAAACGCCACATAACAAATTTCATCAAAATCGGTTAATAATTGCGACCGGAATCCTGCGAACAAACAATACATGGACGGACGGACGGACGAACACCAAGCGCTGGATCGATTCAGGAGGTGATTCTGAGTCAATAGGTACATATTTTATGGGGTCTACAATCAATATTTCTGGTAGGCACATTTTTTGGCAGATCAAAGTAATTATACCATGACCACTATGTGATTTAGGGTATAATAAAATAAAAATTATATTTTCCCTTTTGTTCCAAGATATTTCCAACTCTTTATTTCTTCTTATTTGCATTTTAACGTGTCGAACAAAATGTGTAAACGACAAGTAGGGACCTAGCGCCGTCCATGGTTTGATGTTCTCAGCAGGCAATTTCCCATCCTCCTACGTAACATATATTGTCTTTGGTTACTACTAATTTTGAATTTGGAAATATGTTAATGCCTAATAAGCAAATGGATGTACAAAATTTCATTTTCTCCCTGGAGATGCGCTTCTTATGTAAAGGCAAGTAAATTCAAAATTTCTATCTAAATAATAACACTAGTTTAGAAAATAATTTTTTTTCACGAATTTTGATGCATTTTTGTGTAGCCGAGTTGCATTTTTGTGTGTTGAGTGGCTCATATTTGTATGATTTGGCATCGGATTTATTCACTCAATTACTTATAACTTTGTCTTTTTTCGGTCGATTTTCTTCTAGTTGGTCTTTTTTCTTACGGTAAAGTATCATCTTTACGCATATGAAGAGAAACCAGACGTATTTTGAATGGTTTGTACATTTCCGGCGGCAAAGTGATTTTTGAAAATTCATCCTATTTTCATCGATATATTTTAAACCACCTAACTTATCATAGATCCAATAATTGTACACGTTTGTTCGCCGTCGCAATACCTTCCATTTAAGTACCAACAACGATATAATCGAGATATGATTTGTTTAGTGAAAAAAGGCAAACAAAATAAAAATAACGAGATTTCTCAGAAACTGTTACCATAAAAAAAATTTAACCTCCATTTTCGAATTCAGCAGATCAAAATACAGTTACATCTCATCAAATGTACATTCGTTGTGTAAACTAGTGTAATTATGGTATTATATATTAAAAATATCGGGGTCTCAGAAAGTAACATAGGCTGGTTTTGGCTCAGCGGTGGAAAAACAACTAAGGAGAGTTGATTTTTGTAATCATGTGGCTTGATCGTCCCATACGAACATCATATGTTTTTTTACCCGTGGTGTCATAGGAATGTTAGTGCTAACTATTCGCGATAAAAATCTGGTCATAATAATTTATCAATAAAAACAAGTATAAACGGCCGTAAGTTCGGCCAGGCCGAATCTTATGTACCCTCCACCATAGATTGCGTAGAAACTTCTACGAAAGACTGTCATCCACAATAGAATTATTTGGTATACATTAGACAAAAAAAGTATATACAGCAGTAAGTTCGGCCGGGCCGAATCTTAAATACCCACCACCATGAACCAAATATTAGGGTTTCCTTTGGAATTTCAGGAGGGCTTGAGGACTTCAGGACACTTCCCGAAGATAAATTTAAAGATTTCACCTATGAGGACTATATCAATTCTGGATTTATAAGAACCATTTTTGTTTGAGTTTTAGAGGAATCATTAACATCTCTTGTAAGTGTGCAAGAAAATTATAAAATAACGTCTTGATTTCGATTCTTCGGATTCTAGAAGCCCACGAAGTAAAATCGGGAAATCGGTCTATATGGGGGCTATACCAAAATATGGACCGATACTCACCATTTTCGGCACACCTCTTTATGGTCCTAAAATACCTCTAGATTTCCAATTTCAGACAAATTGGATAAAAACTACGGTTTCTATAAACCCAAGACCCAAATCGGGAGGTCGTTTTATATGGGGACTATACCAAAACATGGACCGATACTCACAATTTTTGGCACACGTATTTGTGGTCCTACAATACCTCTCGATTTCCAATTTTAGGTAAATTGAATAAAAACTGCGGTTTCTATAAGCCCAAGAAGTAAAATCGGGAGATTGGTCTATATGGGGGCTATACCAAAACATGGACCGATACTCACCATTT
Source organism: Haematobia irritans (assembly GCF_050003625.1). Lineage (NCBI taxonomy): Eukaryota > Metazoa > Arthropoda > Insecta > Diptera > Muscidae > Haematobia > Haematobia irritans. Next base: position 72,191,992 of record NC_134399.1, on the reverse strand, counting down.
TTGGCACACGTATTTGTGGTCCTACAATACCTCTAGATTTCCAATTTCAGGTAAATTGAATAAAAACTGCGGTTTCTATAAGCCCAAGAAGTAAAATCGGGAGATTGGTCTATATGGGGGCTATGCCAAAACATAGACCGATACTCACCATTTTTGACCGATATAGTCCATCTTCGAACTTGACCTGACTGCAGACAAAAGACGAGCTTCTGCAAAATTTCAGCACGATTGCTTCATTATTGAAGACTGTAGCGTGATTACAACAGACAGACAGACAGACGGACAGACGGACATCGTTATATCGTCTTAGAATTTCTCCCTGATCAAGAATATATATACTTTATATAGTCGGAAATCGATATTTCGATGTGTTACAAACGGAATGACAAACTTATTATACCCCCGTCACCATTCTATGGTGGTGGGTATAATAATAAGTAAATATATTAATATTTTTATACCCACCACCATAGGATGGGGGGTATATTAACTTTGTCATTCCGTTTGTAACACATCGAAATATTGCTCTAAGACCCCATAAAGTATATATATTCTGGGTTGTGGTGAAATTCTGAGTCGATCTGAGCATGTCCGTCCGTCCGTCCGTCTGTTGAAATCACGCTAACTTCCGAACGAAACAAGCTATCGACTTGAAACTTGCCACAAGTAGTTGTTATTGATGTAGGTCGGATGGTATTGCAAATGGGCCATATCGGTCCACTTTTTCGTATAGCCCCCATATAAACGGACCCCCAAATTTGGCTTGCGAGACCTCTAAGAGAAGCAAATTTCATCCGATCCGGCTGAAATTTGGTACATGGTGTTAGTATATGGTCTCTAACAACCATGCAAAAATTGGTCCACATCGGTCCATAATTATATATAGCCCCCATATAAACCGATCCCCCGATTTGGCTTGCGAGGCCTCTAAGAGAAGCAAATTTCATCCGATCCGGCTGAAATTTGGTACATGGTGTTAGTATATGGTCTCTAACAACCATGCAAAAATTGGTCCACATCGGTCCATAATTATATATAGCCCCCATATAAACCGATCCCCCGATTTGGCTTGCGAGGCCCCTAAGAGAAGCAAATTTCATCCGATCCGGCTGAAATTTGGTACATGGTGTCAGTGTATGGTCTCTAACAACCATGCTAAAATTGGTCGATATCGGTCCATAATTATATATAGGCCCCATATAAACCGATCCCCAGATTTGACCTCCAGAGCCCCTTGGAAGAGCAAAATTCTTCGCATTCGGTTGAAATTTGGTACGTGATGTTAGTATATGGTATCCAACAACCATGCAGGAATAAGAAGTTTTAAGAGACCACAACCCAAGTAATTCGATTGTGGATGACAGTCTTTCGTAGAAGTTTCTACGCAATCCATGGTGGTGGGTACATAAGATTCGGCCTGGCCGAACTTGCTGCCGTATATACTTGTTTAAAATATGTATTTCTTATATAAGGAAGTATGCAATTAAAATATACTGCAAAGAAAATAATGTTAATAATACTTTCTTTCAATTAAAGATTAATCTATTTCAAAAATAAAACAATAAAACATAATCGGTCGATAGCACTCTCTTCAAGAGACTTCGTTTTTTGTTTTGTTTTGTAATCGTTTCTGTTATGATGTTCGGAAAAACACAAATTAGTATACATTTCATTGTGTTAAAAGGCCTCCTAAATACCTGATAAAAGATACGAGATATAATCATAGTAAATTTGGAGAGAAGGCCTCCTGGATTGCTTTAAAAAAGTATTTACACACATGATAATATTATTTTTAAGGAGTGCTAAAACGAGGCATACTTTTGGAGTACTAACCCAATCAGTTAATTGTTTGCCATCGTATATGGGTAGGTTTTTATGCTATGTTGATGAAATGTTTGTAGAAATGTAGTGCCAATCTAATGTCGTAACATACAAACGACATTAATTTTCTCTAAACCCAAAATACAACACTGTACCCAAAAATTTACGGGATCCAATGGTGGAGGGAGCTCACCAACTTCGAATTTTCGATTCGAACTTGATTGAATATCTCAGACATTATAAACAGCAGTGTGTATTCACAAAAAGTTTTTCGACGTTAATAAACGACTGATAGACAATTTCATGAAATTAGCATTCATAAACGATTAATAGCTTACCAATCCTCCAATGTGTACTAGGTATATTGCAAAAATCTATTGTAGGATGATAAAGTTGTAAAATGCCAGTTTTGGAAAATACCAATTAATTATACACCCAGAAAAAAGTGACCACTTCTTTAAGTTAAAATGAAATCATTGTGCAGAAAGTTGAACTTCGTATAGCGCCAAAGACATTTTTATTTGTTTGAACGATGTGATTTTTGTAGAAATTAGGTAGAATGCATTTCATATATTAGTTAACATTTTCCTATATTTATGTACCACTACACTACACAATAAACAAATTTAACTGAATTGAATTCATATAAGGAATGATTTGATTGAACTTTTTTCATTCATTTGGACAAATCTTACATATTTGTGGTAAACCTTTTACTTCAAAACTAGAACTGCTTACCTTCGTTTTTAAATACAGTTTTATTTATTTATATAGGCATTTTTTCTTCAATAAAATACATGTTTTATTAATATATTAAATATATTTATTAAGAATTAACAGCATCGACTGGTCTTGAAATATTAGTTTATTATTCCACTATTTCCAATTTCCATGTAAAGTTACCAACTGTAAAGATGGGTACTAAGTTCGAGTTTTTCCGCTAGAGTGAAAACTAAACCAGTAGCAAAAGGCTTAAAATTATGTATGTTTGTTGCAAATTTTATTATAACTTGATAGGGAATATCCCAAAGCAAATTTTCACAAAGTTTGTATTCCTTAAAATGGATTATTAAAGAAAAGTAATCGTGAAAAAATTACGATTTTAGCGGCTAAGCTCGAACTTAATACCCACACTAAAACGTAATTCTTTTCTTCTCCTTGTTCCTTTCACTTTTAATAAGATGCTGCGTAACGGTTTTGTCCTCCTTTTACAATTTCAATACCTACAAATATAAAAAATCATAAACCAATTTTTTTCACAAAAGGTTAGCGTCACTGTATAAATGTTACCTGATAATCGTAGATTCCAAAATTAAGACGAATGAAGGGGTTGTTATTCCGTTGCTGATTTCTTTCTTTGTACACCATAACGAACATTGATAGACTTATTGTTTGTTATTTATGTTCAATAATTTTGAAAAAACGAAATTTTTTCTCACTAATTTAAAATAACAAATATTTTATTTGTTATTTATTATATTATTTTACTATATTATTTTTAACAATCTCTCCGTATACCATAACAATGCGATTCCAACTAAAAAAACAACCCACGCGCAAACATATCGATGACAGGTACCGATTCCAGGTAGATAAAAGAAATATAGGAAAATTTCCTATATTCTAACAGGTTGGCTGATAAGTCCCCGGTCTGACACACAGACGGCGTCGCTAGTATTAAATGCAAATTATTTTTATATAGTACCAACCTTCAAATGATTCGTGTCAAAATTTGACGTCTGTAAGTCAATTAGTTTGTGAGATAGAGCGTCTATTGTGAAGCAACTTTTATTATTGTGAAAAAATGGAAAAAGGAATTTCGTGTTTTGATAAAATACTATTATCTGAAGGGAAAAATACGGTGGAAGCAAAAACTTGGCTTGATAATGATTTTCCGGAGTCTACCCCAGAAAAATCAACAATAATTGATTGGTATGCAAAATTCAACCGTGGTGAAATGAGCACGGAGGACGGTGAACGCAGTGGACGTCCGAAAGAGGTGGTTACCGACGAAAACATCAAAAAATCCACAAAACGATTTTGAATGACCGTAAAATGAAGTTGATCGAGATAGCAGAGCCCTTAAAGATATCAAAGGAACGTGTTGGTTATATCATTCATCAATATTTCGATATGCGGAAGCTCTGTGCAAAATGGGTGCCGCGCGAGCTCACATTTGGCCAAAAACAACAACGTGTTGATGATTCTGAGCGGTGTTTGCAGCTGTTAACTCGTAAAACACACGAGTTTTTCGGTCGATGAAACATGGCTCCATCACTACACTCCTCAGTCCAATCGACAGTCGGCTGAGTGGACGGCGACCGGTGAACCGTCTCCGAAGCGTGGAAAGACTCAAAAGTCCGCCTCTGTTTTTTGGGATGCGCATGGAATAATTTTGATCGATTATCTTGAGAAGGAAAAAACCATCAACATTGACTATTATATGGCGTTATTGGAGCGTTTGAAGGTCGAAATCGCGGCAAAACGGCCCCATATGAAGAAGAAAAAAGTGTTGTTCCACCAAGACAACGCACCGTGCCACAAGTCATTGAAAACGATGGCAAAAATTCATGAATTTGGATTCGATTGCTTCCCCACCCACCGTATTCTCCAGATGTGGCCCCCAGAGACTTTTTCTTGTTCTCAGACCTCATAAGATGCTCGCAGGGGAAAAATTTGGTTGCAATGAAGAGGTGATCGCCGAAACTGAGGCCTATTTTGAGGCAAAACCGAAGGAGTACTACTAAAATGGCATCAAAAATTGGAAGGTCGTTATAATCGTTGTATCGCTCTTGAAGGAAACTATGTTGAATAATAAAAACGAATTTTGACAAAAAAATTTGTTTTTCTTTGTTAGGCCGGGAACTTATTGAATACTTCTTAGTACGAATGAACTAAAATATTTTTCTATGCCAAGTGTTATTCGTATGTATGTTAAGCTTTCTATAATAAAGGAATTCAGTGTTATCATTTTATGGTATAAGAAATTTTACTAAATTTGAGGAAACTTGGATTTAGTTCGGATTTTATTTATTTTTACGAATGCTTTGTTATCAGTGAATAAAATTTTCTTGTTCAGTGGTAAATTCTTATATCCAGCGAAGAAACCAGTATTAGTAAAATTCCATGCCTTATTTTAGTTAATGAACTATTTCTAACTGCTTTCAGTTTAGGATTTTTTTACTGGAACAAGTAAATTGTATTATTTCACACAAAAATTTAACATAATGGAAATAAAATGGCTAAACTCAATTGATAAACATTTTTTCCTTTAGTTTCGAAGGCACTTTTTTCTGGGTGTACCAGATGTGCCTAACGTAGTGGATTACACTTTGGCGAGTCCACTTTTCGACAAGAAGTTTGAGACTCTAATCCCCAACAGTGAGGCGTGGTGCACACAGACCCCGGGGAATAAAGAATATATAGATTTCTACACTGATGGCTCCAAATTGGATGGACAAGTGGGGTTCGGAGTATATTCTAATGATCTGGAACTTCGAATAGCGAAAAGATTACCTAATCACTGTAGTGTTTTTCAGGCTGAAATATTAGCAATAAGAGAGGTGGCGAATTGGCTGAGAAGTAATGTTCCAAAAAATGTGGGCATTAATATATACTCAGACAGTCAACCTGCAATAAAATCCTTGGACTCTGTGTTCCTCAACTCGAAAACGGCCATCGACTGCCGCAAATCTCTCAATGAGATGGCTGAGCAGTACAATATTCACCTAATATGGGTGCCTGGCCATAGGAACATACCGGGGAACTGCGAAGCGGATGAGTTGGCAAGGCTAGGGACTACTTTACATATTCCAGGGGAACTAGAATTTGTTGGTATGCCCCTAGCTACCTGCAAGCTCATGCTACGTGAGAAGGCTGTTATGATGGCAAATGTTCGATGGGAGAATTGCAAGGGTTGTAACGACACCAAGCAAATATGGCCCCATTTCAACTTAAACCGCACACTAGATATGCTAATGTTCTCGAGACGTCAGATATCACTCCTGATATCTGCTATAACGGGTCGCTGCCTGATAGGCGATTTTGCAAAAACTATTGGCGCGAAGTATAATGACTATTGTATGAGCTGTCATGATGCGGAGGAAAAAGAATCAATTAAACACCTCTTGTGTGAGTGTCCTGCATTTTGTGTAAAGCGCAAGCAACTTTTAGGAGCATATAGCTTCAGATTACTGGCGGATCTGGAAAACGTTAACTTAAGCAGTCTGCTACTGTTTTTGGAACAATCTAGTTGGTTCAACAAAGAAAAATAATCAAGAAGGTTCAGCGGTTAAAACTAGAAGTGCCCATATGTAATAGGTACTTTTAGTTAATGTGGTATCACAATGGACTGAATAGTCTAAGTGAGCCTGAATCTTAATCGGGCTGCCACTTTAACCTAACCTAACCTAACCTTGTGGTACATGGTATAATAAGTTTGTGCATACCGATCGTCTAAGAATTAAATTCTGAGTTTAGCGATGTCCGTCTGTCTGTCTGTGCGTCTGTTCATGTATTTTTGTGTGCAAAGTACAGCTCGCAGTTTAAATCCGATCATAATGAAATTTGCCATAAGACCTTATATATGCTCACAGACGATCCCAATTGATTTTGGAAAAAAATCGGTTCAGATTGAGCATATATACACTGTCTCAAACAAATGTCCGTACACCCTTAAGTTAAATAAAAATGTTGCCGAATTTCATGAAATATAGCTCAAACATCAATTATTTCAACATTTATTTGCAATATTTTGTATTTCTCATATGTGCACAACTCAAAAAGTTGTTGCCAATCACTATTTTTTTTAGCAGAAATTAAGGAAAATAGGAAAATGTCAAAAAAGTGAAGTCAAAAAATTGTCCGTACAAAATATGTAACGGTTGCTTATTATTTGGTATTATTTATTAAATCTGCCATTCTCTTGCCGTTTTCAATCGTTTAATTTCTTTGTTAAAATATTTTTTTCATATATGCTAATGTGCGAAAAAAACTAACTCCCATACTAAGATTCCGATTGAAATCAAGAAATTGATCATAAAAATAAAAAAAAAAAACCGTAAAAGCGGTAAATGGCGGAAAACGTTTCCAGACCACGGTCATCTGTTCAATATGTAATCCAAAATTACGAAAAGACAGGATCTATCGAAATGCTACCTGGAAGAGGGCGTCCAAAAATCATTGATTTGCGACTTGGGAGAAAAATTGATCAAATGGTGAAGGAAGAAATATACCTGGAAGCTTCTGGAAGATGGAAGAAGATTTGTGTGGCGAAAAGAAAACACAGCACTACAAACCAAAAATTTAAAGGCTACCATAAAACATGGAAGTGTACTAGTTGAATTGCTCTGTTTGGGAGAATATCTGTTATAAAACCCCCCTTACATTTCAAAGGAAACTATAATATTTGATTCATGGTGGTGGGTATTTAAGATTCGTCTAGGCCGAACTTACTGCTGTATATACTTGTTCATCACTACGATCACAGAAAAAATTTCACGAAATATTTTCCAATTAAAGTCTTAATTGAATTTTAAACAATTTGTTAATCAATTAAAAATTTAATTGAAACAAAAATCAATCACAAAAATTAAGAATATCAATTAATTTTTTAATTATCTTTCAATTAATTTTTTAATTGATACTATCATTTTGGTGATTGAAGACATTTCAATTAAAAACTAATTGGATCGATTAATTTTGTGCTTGAAGACAAAAAATATTTTTTATGTGATGAAAATAACAAGGCATGTGTTATTTTCACCACCTGATTACTAAAAATAAACGGTAACTATATTAGTGCTATTAATGAATACCTATTTTCATTTTTATACCCTCCAACCTAACTATGTTATTTCGTTTGTAACACATCGAAATATTGCGCTATGACCCCATAAACCTATATTCTGGGTCGTGGTGAAATTCTGAGTCGATCTAAGCATGTCCGTCCGTCCGTCCGTTTTTTTGAAATCACGCTAACTTCCGAACGAAACTACCATGTGGTCTCTAACAAACATGCAAAAGTTGGTTCATATCGGCCCATAATTATATATAGCGCCCATATAAAGCAATCCCCAGATTTGGCTTGCGGAGCCTCTAAGAGAAATAAATTTCATCCGATTCGGCTGAAAATTAGTACACGGTGTTAGTATATGGTCACTAATAACCATGCAAAAGGTGGTCCATATCGGTCTATAATTATATATAGCCCCCATATAAACCGATCCTCAGATTTGACCTCAGGAGCCTCTTGGAGGAGCAAAATTCATCCCATCCGATTGAAACTTAGTACATGGTGTTAATATATAATCTCTAATACCCATGCAAATTGGTCCATATCGGTTCATAATAATATATAGCCCCCATATAAACCGATCCCCAAATTTGACCTCCGGTGCCTCTTAAAGAAGCAAAATTCATCCGATCCGGTTGAAATTTGGTACATTGGCTAGTATATGGTCTATAACAACCATGCCAAATTTGGTCCGTATAGATCTATAGTTATATATAGCCCCCAGATAAACCAATCCCCAATCACAGGTAAATGACGATTGCCACTCGAACCAAAAATAATCTACCAAAATTTTATTGTCATAGAAAATTTTGTCTTTCTATACAACCCAACAAAAACTGGGTAAGCACTAGTTCAGTAATACCGGTAATCAAAAAATTACTACTTGCAGTATTACCTGGGATTTAAAAATAATAACTTACCTGTGTATGCAAAAGGTAATTCTTTCTATTAATACCGGTAATCAAAATCATATCTTAAGGTCCGGGTTCGGCTCTACAGTGGGCATAGTTAATAGTAGCGAAAAGTAATGCAAAATTATATTTCAGAAAAAATATTAGTTGATAATGCCAATAAAATATACCCTTGTTTCCTAAAGTTGTATATTACATAATTTATATTACAAAATAACATCATTGAATAGATGCCGTGGAGCGTAGTATAATGTCTTGGAATACAAAACAACAGGGATGGGTTCGCATTTTTTGGGTATCTTTATGGTAAAGGTATTAGTTTTGGTGAGCTGGTATGCTTGCGAAGAAGTACTTATTTTTCGACTGCTGGTATGCTTGCAGGGAAGTACTTTCCTCCAATGTCATTCCCGTGTAAAAGTATTACTACTGATATATGTACGAGGAAGTTGTTACCAATTTGACGCAGGCATACTTGTACTCATACCTGGTAATAGGAGTTTTTGCTGGGAAAATTTTGTCAACATTTTATTTCTTTATGAAATTTTATCAAAATATAATTTCTATAGGAAATATTGTCAAAAATTTATTACTATAGATAATTTTGTCAAAATTTTATTTCTATAGAAAATTTTGTCAGAATTTTATTTCATATCCGTTTATTTCTTTCCTATATATACCGGCCAAGAAATGAATATATACGCACTTTATCGACCTTTCTTTTGTCTAATATATATCCCGCTTGGAATAACTTACAATTTAGAAGATGGTGTTAAGAAGTTTTAAGATGCCTGGCCATCGGCCGGAACCAAAGTAATTCAATTGTGGATGACCTCTTTAGTAGAAGTTTCTACGCAATCCATGGTGGAGGGTACATAAGATTCGGGTTGGTCGAACTTACGGCCGTATATATTTGTTATCACTGATTTAATGATTTATGAATCAGATCGAAAAGGTATAAAGGGTGATACGGTCAAAATTTTGTCAATATAAACTTGATGTATTTCTTTCAATTTTGCATTTAAAAAAACTGAACACCCCTCATTTTGAAGGTGTGTGTGTGTAGAATGTTGCTCCTTTTTTGATTTTGGAATTCACTCTTCAGTTGTCAAAATGCCGTCCAAGCAAGAAGAGCAGCGTGTCAAAATTTTGCTCGCGCATCGCGAAAATCCGAGCTACTCGCACGCAAAGCTGGCAAAATCGCTAAAAGTTGCCAAATCAACCGTTACAAATGTAAGTAAAGTGTTTGGGGAACGTTTGTCGACAGCCAGGAAGTCTGGATCGGGGGGAAATCGAAAACCGGAAGCCGCTGAGACGACAAAGAGAGTTGCCGGTAGTTTCAAGCGAAACCCTAAACGAGCCGGACTATCGACTTACAAGAAGGTAGTGACTCCAAATCGCGATGATAAACAAAATACGACGGCCAAAGCGCGATCCCGGAGGCTGTACACGACGATGCTGACGAAGTTTGACTGCGTGGTAATGGACGACGAAACCTACGTCAAAGCCGACTACAAGCAGCTTCCGGGACAGGAGTTTTATACGGCAAAAGGAAGGGGAAAGGTAGCAGATATTTTCAAGCATATAAAACTGTCAAAGTTCGCAAAGAAATATCTGGTTTGGCAAGCCATCTGTACCTGTGGCTTGAAAAGCAGCATTTTCATAGCTTCCGGGACTGTCAACCAAGAAATTTACGTGAAAGAGTGTTTGAATAAACGTCTGCTGCCTTTCCTGAAGAAACACGGTTGTTCCGTACTGTTTTGGCCGGATTTGGCATCTTGCCATTACGGTAAAAAGGCCATGGAGTGGTACGCCGCCAACAACGTGCAGGTGGTTCCCAAGGACAAGAACCCTCCCAACACGCTAGAGCTCCGCCCAATTAAGAAATACTGGGCTATTGTCAAGCGGAACCTAAAGAAGACCAAGACAACTGCTAAGGACGAGCAGCAGTTCAAGGCAAACTGGCTTTCTGCGGCGAAGAAGGTGGACAAGGTGGCTATACAAAATCTGATGGCAGGTGCCAAGCGTGAGGCCCGGCATTTCGGATTTGGAAAAGCGAAAGCCTAACTGAATATTTTTCCTGAATTTTATACTAATTGAACTTGAAAAAGAAATTTAATTTGACTTTTTAAATAAACGATTTCACCGATTTACACGCGTTTTCCTTTGACCAAATTTTGACCGTATCACCCTTTATGCTGTGTTCACATCTCTTATTACTAATTTAACAAAGTTCAAGTATTTTTAACACAACAAAACGTTTTATCTTTCCCTTGCCGATACGCCTAAGCATGGAATTCAATAGGAACACAAAGTTCGACCTTAGAATGCGCGCGAGGCACCGTAGACATTTTTTTGCAAATTCACTTATTGCGTTTGGGGTTTCGTTCGATATACAGAAACAGGGTACTAAACTTAAATTTACTTGCCAAACTTTTACAAACACACTAATTTGCCTAAAATTTAAGAAAGCAGAAGAAATACTCATCGGTAATGCTTTTAATACCTCATGATATACTTAAATCGTTTATTAATATTTTGATGATTTATCCATACATGAATTGCCCCTTAGCAGTAGCAATTATCCATTGCCATTAGAAAGTTAATGTAGGTTATTAGTCAGACATTTTATAGTAAAAATGCCATTAGATTTTTTATTCAAAATTGTGAAATTCAAATCGAAAGTTATACTATAACAATGGTTTTAAACATAACCTTTGAGAGCCAATATAGTCATAAGTTAATGAAGCTTAAATCCATGAACTTCCTAGTAATAATAAATTAAACAAATGTCTTGTAAATCCTTATTATTGATCCTTGCCATTGGTTTAACGACTACAATGGTATCAGCCAAGGTAATGAAATATATATTGGAAATAACTAATTCACTTAATTCTTATAACTTTTATAATATAGCGAGATTTTAGAATCGAAGTTCTTGAAGTCACACACAATGTTTCGTCCGAGATGACATTCTTAAAACTTTTTAAAATCACCATGAAAAATAATAAAGGAGGCGACGTGGATATATCATTTAGTCAAGATATTAAAGAATTGCCAACTAAACTTTCATTAAATCTCTATATAACTAAATCTACCCATTCGATGAAAGTAATAGAAGCCGAAATTGATGTTTGTAGATTTCTGAATGACAAACGGAATAATTTTCTAGGTATAATCGCTCAGGAGTTCCGAAGAACTTCTAATTTTCCACGCAAGTGCCCATTTTTGAAGGTACGTCCATGGTAGTATCAATGCGTTTTTGTAATGATTAATAATTAATACTCTAACAAACAGGATGTAATCTACTCAATTAAGAATTATACGATAAATGATGAAAGTTATCCTCCGTTTTTTCCCAAAGGAAATTTTCTATACGATATACAATTAAAGCCAAACAATGTAAGAGAAATTAACATTAGAATGAAAGGTCGAGTTACTAAAATTGCCAATTAATGAGGTTTTAATCGAAGACCCATCTATATAAAAGGCGAAAGGCGAAGGTAACTTGGTAAACCAAAACCAATTTATTTATAATTTATAGATATTAATAACATAGATGTTATTGCTGAAAATATCATATGTGGAATACGAAAATAAAATTTTTTATAGTATGTTAACATTCAAATATTTTTTTATTGCATTGAAACATAAAAATATCCATGTCGGATTAAATAAACTATATATCATATAATATACAGGGTGATGTTTTAAGAGCTATAGGAAAATTAACAAGTATATACGGCCGTAAGTTCGGCCAGGCCGAAGCTTATGTACCCTCCACCATGGATTGCGTAGAAAAGTCTACTGAAGACTGTCATCCACAATCGAATTACTTGGGTTGCGGTAACACTTGCCGGTGGCAAGGTATCTTAAAACTTCCTAACACCGTCTTCTAAATTACAAGGTAGTCCATACGTAGTATATATTAAACTAAATAAGTATATACGGCCATAAGTTCGGCCAGGCCGAAGCTTATGTACCCTCCACCATGGATTGCGTAGAAAAGTCTACTGAAGACTGTCATCCACAATCGAATTACTTGGGTTGCGGTAACACTTGCCGATGGCAAGGTATCTTAAAACTTTCTAACACCGTCTTCTAAATTACAAGGTAATCCATACGTAGTATATATTAAACTAAACAAGGCCGATTAAATACGTATATAATTAAGTTTAAAGTTTCTACTGAAATAAAATTTTGACAAAATAAAATTTTGACAACATTTTCTATAGAAGTAAAATTTGGAAAAATTTTTCTATAGAAATAAAATTTGGAAAAAATTTTCTATAGAAATAAAATTTTGACAACATTTTCTATAGAAAGAAAATGTTGACAAAATTTTCTGTAGAAATAAAATTTTTACAAAATTTTCTATAGAAATAAAATTTTGACAAAATTTTCTATAGAAATAACATTTTGACAATGTTTTCCATAAAAGTAAAATTTTGGTAGATTATTGTTGGCTCGAGTGGCAACCATGAATATGAACCCATATGGACCAGTTTTTGTGTGATTGGGGATCGGCTATATATAACTACCGACCGATATGGAACACTTTTGGCATGGATATTAGCGGCCTTATACTAACACCACGTTGCAAATTTCAACCGGATCGGATGAATTTTGCTCCTCCAAGAGGCTCCGGAGATCAAATCTGGGGAACGGTTTTTATGGGGGCTATATATAATTATGGACCGATATGGACCAATTCTTGGGTGTTTGTTAGAGACCACATTCTAACAACATGTTCCAAGTTTCAACCGGATCGGATGAATTTTGCTCCTTCAAGAGGCTCCGGATGACAAATCTGGGAATCGATTTATATGGGCGCTATATATAATTATGGACCGATATGGACCAATTTCTGCATGGTCATTAGAGAACATATACCAACACCATGTACCAAATTTCAGCCGGATCGGATGAATTTTTCGTTTCTTAGGGGCTCCGCAAGCCAAATTGGGGGATCGGTTTATATGGGGGCTATATATAATTATGGACCTATGTGGACCAATTTTTGCATGGTCATTAGAGACTAGTATATGGTGTACCAAATTTCAGCCGGATCGGATGAAATTTGGTTCTCTTAAAGGTTCCGCAAGCCAAATCGGGGTATCGGTTTATAAGGGGGCTATATGTAATTATGGACCGATATAGACCAATTTTTGCATGGTTGTTAGGGACCATATACTAACACCATGTACCAAATTTCAGCCGGATCGGATGAAATTTGCTTCTCTTAGGACGATCGCAAGCCAAATTTGGGGGTGCGTTTATATGGAGGCTATACGTAAAAGTGAACCGATATGGCCCATTTGCAATACCATTCGACCTCAATAACAACTACTTGTGCCAAGTTTCAAGTCGATAGCTTGTTTCGTTCGGAAGTTAGCGTGATTTCAATAGACGGACGGACATGCTCAGATCGACTCAGAATTTCACCACGACCCAGAATATATATACTTTATGGGGTCTTAGAGCAATATTTCGATGTGTTATATATAGGCCTCATATATACCGATCCCCAGATTTGACCTCCAGAGTCCCTTGGAAGAGCAAAATTCTTCCCATTCGGTTGAAATTTGTTACGTGATGTTAGTATATGGTATCCAACAACAATGCAGGAATTGGTTCCTATCAGTCCATAATTATATATAGCTCCCATATAAACCGATCCCCAGATTTGACCTCCGGTGCGTATACTACGTGGTGGTAGTATATGATATTTGACAACCATGCCAAAAGTGGTCCATATCAGTACATAATCATACATAGCCCCATATAAACCGATCCCGAGATTTGGTTTTGGGGCCTCTTGGAGGAGCAAATTTCATCCGAGTGAGTTGAAATTTGGTACATTGTGCTAGTATATGGTCGTTAACAACCAGATAAATCGATCCCCAATCACAAATTTGGTCCATATCAAGTTTATAATTGTATATAGCCACCATATAAGCGACCCCCATATTTCAATTCTGGGTCTCTACATACCGTGCAAAAGTCCATATCGATTCTTAATTATTTGTAGACTTACCTATACATAACTTTTTTGTCCAGTATATACCACGTATGGACTATCTCACAATTTAGAAAACGATTTAAGAAACCACAACCCAAGTAATTCGATTGTGGATGACAGACTTTCGTAGAAGTTTCTACGCAATCCATGGTGGAGGGTACATAAGATTTGGCATGGTCGAACTTACGGCCGTATATACTTGTTTTTCTTAACATTGTCTACTTAATTGTAAGTTAGTCCATATGGAGCCTATTTTAGTCAGATATAAGCCTCCATAGTTTCTGTTTCGGTTTACATAGAGGAGTCTAAAAATAGTTATGAACCGATATGAACCTATGTTCGAAAGGTAGTTAGTGGGTCAAATTTCAAGTGAATCGGACGAAAAATTTTCCTCCATGAGGCTTCAGAAATCAAATCTCTGGGGCGGTTTATATGGGGGCTATATAATTAGGAACTGATACGGACCAATTTATGCATTTTGTTATAGGGCATACATACTTACATCACATACCAAATTTCCACCGGATCCAATGAAATTTGCTGCTCCAAGCTGCTCCGGAAGTCTAGGGATCGGTTTATATATTTATGCACCAATAGACCAATTGTTATATGGTGGTTATGTAGCATACAACGGTTGAGAAATCTCTTTTGATGGCAAGTTTGTTCTGAACAATAGTGTAGTAGCACGCATAGTATCCGGCCTCTGTCTCGTCGGCTATTGGTTGGGTTCGAATAATTCAACTACCATGTTCAGATTGTACCAAGAAAACCACAATATAAATATTACTTAAAGATATGCGTGCAGGATACGAATAGAATAAAAGACAACAGAAAAGAACAGAAGAATTTTTTGGATGCGAAGCAGATGTATAGATGGCAACACCTGAAAGTACCCCTCCCAACCTTGACCATGACCGTTTGCTTTAAAATAACCCATGGTCCCAAATATCATCAACCCATCACCCAGTTAGGAAATCAAAGAAAAATGATTTACATTTTCATCCTGGTTTATTTACCAAACAATTCATTAACGTACAATTCGAAACTTAAATGTTTGAGTCTCATAATCATTCCAAATTCAGATATAAGACATCCTAATGGTATTGCAGTCTAGTAGCTCAACAATAAATTATTAGAACCAATGTAAAGTTACATATGAATTAATTGACTCGCAATAGTATGCCCTAAACCAATGCAATAATTCAAATATAGCAAGAGAGTTTATGCCAAAACAACAAAAAGAAATAACATTCACTATATTCGGAAAAAAATTCAAACTGAAGAATAAAATTCAATTTTATATCAAAATTAACACATTCCTAACTATATGCAGAGATCGGTATCACACAAAAAAAACTGGAAAAGAAATATATCCAGTTCGGATATCATATATGTAGGTAAATAGAATATGAGTGTAATAAATAGCATGCATAATATATATAAATAAATCAAAACTTAGCTATTGTAATTGTACCGGATACGTTTACGAGTTTTTTAAACTTCAGAATAGAATTTGAATTGAATTAAACAAATGGTTGAAAAAAATAAAAAAACTTTACGGTGACAGGATTCGAACCTGGGTCCCAAAAAAAAAAAATTTTGATCTTTTGAACAATTTCATTTAAACGATTACCAGCATCCCACAGCGAAATAGGTTACGTTATTTCATTAAATTTATGTGAAATATGTTTTCATATTGTTTGATAAAATTAAATAAAATTACGAGAGGTAAAACAAAAAACAAAAAAAAAAAAATAATTAAAAATAACAACACGACTGCGCTGTGTTTCGAACCTGGGGTTCAAAAGATAATCACTCGTTTCGTCTTCCTCTTAAGCCTGTGCGCTATTTCATAGCCACTGAGAGAAATAATTAATTAATGATAAAATTACGTTTATGCAATCGTTGTTTCGTTTTCAAATTTCAAACGCGGAAAAATAACTCAAAGCCCGATTTGACGGAGTTGGAATTCGCTGCCAACCCTCTAGGTTTACAACAACAACAATAGTAATAACAAATGTTAACATGCAATCAAAATCAAATTTTAGAAATGTCGGTAATTTATATATTTTAACAAATGAATGTATTGAAAATGTATCTATTATTTTGCAATAATAATTATTCAAACACTTTTATATAAAAGAGAATAATAATAATAATAATAATAATAATAAAAAAAAAGTTCTTCAAAAAAAAACAAATGAATAAAAAAAAATTCCTTTGTCGGGATTTGAACTGCGGTCGTCAGTCATGCGAGTTTCAACAACACCCACCGGGCTATGACATGACTTACGATCGTTTGCTCAAATGTTCAATTGAACTGGAGGAGGATTTTGATTGTGTTTGCATGTTAAGTAAATTCACCTACACTGTAATCATCAACACTGTTAGCAGTTTTCCCCTTTTGGTGACTTTTAATATAATAATAATTTTGTTGTATTTAATCAAAACCAGTGTTTCGATGATTGGCAATGTTAAGTAAATATAAAAGGAAAAGGAAATCACTTACTTTGACACGGTTCCAACGATGAAGGATCCTTCAAGGTGTTTCCGGATATTGTTGATTTTCATGGTTTTTAATAATTTTAAAATAGGTTTGAATGTTCTTGTTGTTGTAACACACTATGTCTTAATGTCTTTTATAAATGTTCATATTTTCGATTTTGTTTAATTATCGCGCACTATTACACTCATACATGTACTTATTTAAAAAAAATTAAACGATTTTAAACGCGATTTCTGCATATTGACAATGATCACTTAACACTATAATGACTTCTTCGTGAATTTAAAAAAATCTAAAGTTTAATAAAACTTGTATACAGGACACTATTTACTGCCAATTTACGCCTGCAAAAATGCGGTCTTCCACCAACATAAGGTGTTCCAAAGTCGTATAGCAAACGATGAGATGGAATTGAATGTGGTTGCGGGTTTATCGATGAGGGTTGCCCGTACCCATGTAGAGTAAAAATTATTCGGATATGCCCAAAGGTCCCTACAGCGCAATGGGATACCTATAAAGCAAAGGGTTTCCAAAAATAAGTTCAAATGTCTCAAACGAACAAACACAGCTATGAAATTACCTTTTCTTCATCAGACATGCAAAAAAAAAAAAATTAGGGTTTTCAGGTTTCTGTGCTCCTGGTGCAACCAAAATGAAAATCCACAAAACTCGTAAAAATTCACGTGGAGAAAAAGGACTTTCTTCGACAGAAAAGGATGAATATTTTCCGCAGTGACCAGACAAAATTCAAAGCCAAAAATCCAGAAAAATATTTCCTCAAAAATTTGGGCACAGAAATACAGGGAAAATTCAGGCAAATCCTTCGCTTTATCTCGTCCTAGTGATTAAAAATAATCCACTTAAAAAAAGAGAAACTGCAACAATCTTCCTCTAATAAATCCATACTTACAATATGAAATATAAAAAGGATATTCACAGAAAAAAATAATTGTACCACTACGCTGCCCAAAGTTGTCCGTGACGAGATAAAACTGACGACTGCTCTTAATTCTGTCCTATATATAGAGTACGAATCGATGGAAAGTCTGGATTTTCCAAAAAAAATTGGAAATTCGCAGCTATTTCGAAAATGTCGTATGAAAATATAAAAACAAAATACAAGTTCAACCACTCGGAAAATAACAAGTATTCTAGCATACCTATTGCTTTACACCATTTCTATAACCAAAACAAGCATTGCCAACTGAAGCGACCGCAGCAATATTAGCCAAGCAAGCCTTCAGGCTTAAGTTGGGTCAGTGGGTAGAACCTCCGAGTACGACGCTGAACGTCTGGGTTCAATTCCTACTCTAAATCATTTTATTTTATTTAACTTTATTCTATTGTATTTTATTTTATTCTATTTTATTGTATTATACTTCATTTTATTATGTTTTATCTTATTGCACTTTATTTCATTTCATCTCATTTTATTCTGCTTTTATTTTATTTTATTTTATTTTATTTTATTTTATTTTATTTTATTTTATTTTATTTTATTCTACTTTATATCAGTTTATTTTTGTCTCAAAATACTAGTGCCTTAAATGATGTTGCAAAAAACCAAAAAAAAAAAGAACTATGTGATGCCTGGCTACAAGCGACCCTACAATTCCCCCCCTGCCAAAATCAGGTTTGGGGATCCGGAGGTGACTCAAAGCTGATACATCGCTTGTAGCTAAAATCGTTCTATAAAGGATGCATACAAATCACTGCCGTATATCCTTGGCATGGTATACCCCAAGTGAGCGACGATTTAAGTCCTCCAATTCATAATAATAGTTGCCTATTTTCTTTCTAATTCTTGCTTTAAGAAAAGGTGGAGCTAATTTCGAATTGTACCCCTTCTCAAAATTGCTCTGCTTGAAATTTCGCCTAAAAACTTCTTGACCTTCAACATAATTCACAACTTTCGAACGCAAGTTGTATTGCCTCTCATTCTGTTCCTGCCTCTTAGCCATATTTTTAATCGCATTCTTTCGAACAATATCGAGAGTATCATCGCGATCAAACCGTACAGTTCGATCCTCAAGCATGTCTAACTTCCGAAGCAAGGAATATGTTTGCCCATTTGTAATCATATGTTGCCCAAATGTCATAAAATAAGGTGAAGCACCAGTGGATGCATGTACAGAAGAACGTAAGGAACAGCTGATACTGCTGAGATATTCGTCCCAAGTACTATGATCATGCCTTATATAGGATCTAATTGCCGCAAGTACAGAGCGATTTACACGCTCTGAAGCATTTGCTTGAGGCGAATGCACCGCAGTACAAACGTGATTGACCCCATAGTCACGCAAAAATTTCGCAAACTGCGACGATTTGAATTGAGACCCATTATCCGACACTACAGTCTCAGGTGTACCATAAACATGAAAAAGTTCCTGTTCCATATACTTTATAACAATATCCGCAGAAAATTTCTTAACCGGCTTCAAAAAGCAAAATTTACTAAAGTGGTCCACAACAATGAAAATACCAATATTCCCTGCCTTCGAACGAGGATACGGACCAAGAAAATCGACGTATAATTTTTGGAAAAACCGACAAGTTCCACTGGTTTTCCCCATAGGTGGTCGCATCGTAAAATTTGGATGTTTGGTAACTTTGCAAACCTCACAAGAATTTATGTACTCGCGAACGTCGTTGACTAAATTCGGCCAAAAATAAAAGCGTCGAATTTTCTCTAAAGTTTTGTTTATCCCACAGTGGGACGAAAGCGGACTATCATGTGCACGTGCGAGAAGGTCATTTACCAATTCTTTCGGTACCCAAAGCTTCCATGCAAAATCATCACGCAACTGATCTCCAGTACAGTGTTCAGTCCGTCTATATAGATAGCCATCTATTATTTTCAAATCAGGCGTCTTGTCAATCGTTTTCCTAACTTTGTCCAATAAGTCATTGTAATGTTGGCTTTTGAAAAATTCGGATTTTAAATCCACGAAAATACCAGTCCCGTCCAATTCGGACAATTCGAATACCTCGAGTTCGGACAAATCCCCACAGTTAGTACGTGAAAGTGCATCAGGAACTATATTTCTCAAACCTTTACGATGTTCGATTTTAAACTGAAAACCTTGAAGCTTTAAAGCCCATCTTGCCAACCTAGAATTGAGATCTGTTTGGGACATGAGCCACTTCAATGACGCGTGATCGGTCACCACAGTAAACTCATGCCCTTCCACATAAGCTCGGAATTTTTTTATGCTTAGCACAGCAGCTAAACATTCTTGTTCGGTGACTGTATATTTGCGTTGGGCTTGGTTCAGTTTCTTTGACATGAAGGCAATAGGAACTTCATCACCCTCCGCTGTTTTCTGCACCAAAACACTTCCTATACCAGTACTACTAGCATCACAATGAATATAAAATGGTTGAGAAAAATCGGGACTATGCAGTACTGGGGCAGTTGACATGAGGGACTTTAATTCTTCAAAAGCTTTTTGTGCTTCGTCAGTCCACACAAACTTCCTATTTGCTTTCTGTAAATCAGTCAAAGGACTAGTAATTGCCGCGTAATTCCTGATAAACTTTCGGTACCAACCAGACATACCCAAAAACCGTCTGAGTTGCTTGACAGACCGAGGCGTCGGGAAATCAACAATCGCTGAAACTTTCTCTGGTTCTGTCTGAATAACCCCATGACCAATTAGGTGACCAAGATAACGTACCTCAGGAACACAAAACTTAGACTTTTCTATATTAATTGTCAACCCTGCACTTTTAATCTGTTGCGAGATGATTAGCAAAACTTCCAAATGACGATCGAAAGAATCGGACACAATTAACAAATCGTCCAGATAGACAAACACTTCCGTTCGCAAATCTGCCGGTACCACCTTGTCCATCAGCCGTGACATGGTCTGCGGGGCATTACATAAGCCAAAAGGCATAACTTTAAATTGGTACAAGGGGCGGCCGGGAACGGTAAATGCTGTCTTATCTTTCGACGATTTGTCAAGAGGGATTTGCCAGAAGGCGTCTTTAAGGTCCAAGGAAGTGATGAATTCAGCACGGGGTAGTCGACTTAAAATGCCGTCAATATTGGGCAAAGGATAAGCATCCTTTACCGTAACGGAATTAACTTTACGGCTATCCAAACAAAGTCGAACTTTCCCCGGCTTCCTTACCAAAACCATGGGTGAAGACCACGCACTGTCTGACTCCTCAATGACATCCATCGCCAGCATACGATCAACTTCATCATAAATAAGTTTCTCCATCGCAGGGGAAACGGGAAAATGCCGTTGCTTGATTGGGGTAGCTCCGCCCACATCAATGACGTGAGAAACAACCGCAGTCCGACCTAAACCTTGTTTCGAAAATGAAGGAATTGTATCAACGACAACTTGTAAACGACGGCGTTCTAAATCAGACAACGAATTTAAAACAGAAATTACAGAAACATCATTCGAGCTTTGTTTCATTATCAATTCCGAAATAAGATTATGGGGTAACAAATCAAACATTTTCCAGAAGTCTATACCTAGGTATAAATTCTGAGACAATCCAGGTACAACATAGAGACAAATGGGTTTTGAAACACCTCTAAATTCAATTTGCGTTTCAACTTTTCCTAATACATCAACCCTTTTACCATCCGCTGCCTGCACAAATGTCCGAAACCTTTTAAAATTACTATTCGAATTCAAAAATTCATTCGCCGCATCAGAGCCTAAACAGCTAATAGTGGCACCAGTATCCAGTAATCCACTAATAGATTTCCCAAACAGAACAACAGACGCATAAGGTCTCACATCATCAAGTGTACCAGAAACAACACTTAGAAGTTTTTTGTGCGTATGTTTCACATCGCGCCAAAAATTACGTATACGCTCGGACGATCGAACATCCCTTTTCGACAACGGTGGATTATCGAATATCTCAGCTCGTTTAGATTTGTATTCCGCCAATCGAATATGAAAAGGTTTAAAATATGAAGGTGGATTTTTACTAACCACAACATTATTAGAAAAAGAGGGTTCAAAAGTAGAAAAAGTATTATTAGAAATCACATTATCCATAACATCGGTCCTTAACGAATTTGTAGAAGAATTCCGTTTCAAAATTCTCAGTAGTGACATTGCATTTGCAATATTGACATCAGCATCAGTGTGAGTGTGTACATCTATAGTAGAAGTGTCAGTTATTCGGTATTCGTGCTCGACGATTTCATTGGTCTGCGTGCACTTTTCAGCGCACTCGACTGGCCGTTTTTTGAATGGCATGAGGGACAATTAGGCTTGTAAATATCAGGTGCACCGCAACCGAAACAAAAGATTGTTCGATCTTCCATACAGTCCTGATAGCGGTGACCATTTTTATGACAATTCCAACACTTTAGTGAAATAGCCGAAATTTCATCGGCCGGAAAATCACCAGAATCAGCTAATAATTCGTGCACACTTTTGCGAAAAGTCATAGGTTTAGACTGAAAATGTCTTCGTCTAACATCCTGTATGAAAAATTCTCTTCGACGACAAATGTCACGTAAATGTGCAATAGATAAAATCTGAACATTGAGAATCTCATGCTGTATCTCCGGCAAAAGGTTACGTCTGAGTATCTCAATAAGGATACTTTCCTCTAATGGCTGAGACAACCTGTCGCTTAAATCAACAATAGCCTCATAAAATGAATCAAAAGTTTCATTGGGCCCTTGTTTCCTATCACGAATAAGTTCCCTCCAATCTATATCTGTCCTAGAATCTCTATATTGAATTCTCAAAGCCTTACATAAATCTGGCCAGCATATGGCAGATACCGATTTGTGGTATCGCCAGTACCATTCACTAGCTTTCGAGTCAAACAAAGAGGAAATGTGTTGACAGAGCAAATCAAAGTTTCCATCAATAGTCTCTTTTGTAAGAGCTTCAACTCTGTAAAGAAAATTGTCAATGGACATGCCTTTTTGATCACCAGAAAATTTCAGTTTCCAATTATTTATAATATGACCAACCTTATCTGGTCGAACGCAAGAAGTCGCACTAAGACCACTTGCCGAATTAGAATTACTACGATTATGATTAGAAAAATTCGGTGATCTATTTGTATTTTCGGGTATTCCTAAAATTTGTTCCAGCGTTTGAACTGGAAGAGGTTCCGTAGGTGAACCAATGCATTGCGGAGGGTTAGCAGGTTGTGACGAAGGAATTGAATTTGAGTGAGAGGGCTGATTCAATCTACCCAAACTAGACTGGATAGTCGAAGTAATCATTCTCGACAATTGATCGGTAATTTGACTCATCATCTCGTTCTGTTGTTCTCTAACAGCAGCGGAAATCATCCTACGTATGTCATCCTGTACGCCAGTGATAGTATTAACTTGTGCCTGGGTTTCGCCAGATCGAACTGCATCTTGAGCACCAGTAGTACTATGGTCGTATTGATTCTGTGGTGAAGTATTGCCAACGGCTTGCAAACCTATCCGACTAGAATCAAAGTCCAAAGCCCTCTGAGATTGAAGACGGGTCATCATTGGTGAAGGTTGTTGACCAACAGAATCTGACCTAATTGTCGATAACACCGTACCACACGTAGGACAATTCTTGTTCTTCTTAACATGCTTTGAAAGACACGATTTGTGAAAAATATGTGCACAAGAAGTAGTAACAGAATAAGAAACACTTGTAATTGAATGACTGCAAAGTGAGCATTCAAGACCCGTAGGATCTGAACTATTTTCTACTTCCTGAGACATCATGAGTAAATTGTAATAGAAAAATCTATTTGACCAAAAAAAATTAATAAAACCAAAATTTCAAAAAAAAAAAAAAAAAAAAATAGAACAAAAGAAATAAAATAATTAAACTAATCGAAGCAAATAAATGTAAACTAATTCAATCAAAAGTGAATAGACCGTTTACAGAATTCTATTTCCTCTAGAACTCTGTTCAAGGACCCAAGGAAGCGTTATCGAATCAAGCAAAAATCATAAAATTTGAAATCCGTAACTAGTGATGACTTGAAAAAATTTTGCATCAACAAAAAAATCTTCGGAAAAATAGAAAAGAAATTACAAGAAGACAACAAAAAAATAATCATGAATATAGACGGTACAAGACTGGCATAAAACCAAAATGTAAATTCCTGTCTATAATTAGGTGATATTTAGAGAATCATGAATATCCGCAACAGAGAAAACGGTTTGTTACCAGCTTAAAATAACCAATAACAACATATCCTGAAATCCTGTCCCAAACAGTCACAAAACTAAGTGCACTAGGGTACTATAAACGTCATCATTATCGAAGACGGTTTGATACTAGCTCGAAATTCCAATACCAACAATTCCTGAAATCGAAAATGATAAGATCAATAGCACAAAACCTAAGGGTATATGAATCACAATCTCGGTTTGGACACCAACACTTGAAGATTGTTAGCCAAAATTCCAGAGAATTATTCCTCACTACACGGAAACAAATAAAGGAAAATTAATGAAAAGGAAAGGGAAAAAAGATCTGAAACAGAAAAAAGGAGCCACACGTTAACTTTTGAAATAAATTCAAAGATGGAAAACCTAGAGTTTCGAACTGTTCGGGCCCCACGTTGGGCGCCATAATTAATAAATTATACTGTAGCATACAACGGTTGAGAAATCTCTTTTGATGGCAAGTTTGTTCTGAACAATAGTGTAGTAGCACGCATAGTATCCGGCCTCTGTCTCGTCGGCTATTGGTTGGGTTCGAATAATTCAACTACCATGTTCAGATTGTACCAAGAAAACCACAATATAAATATTACTTAAAGATATGCGTGCAGGATACGAATAGAATAAAAGACAACAGAAAAGAACAGAAGAATTTTTTGGATGCGAAGCAGATGTATAGATGGCAACACCTGAAAGTACCCCTCCCAACCTTGACCATGACCGTTTGCTTTAAAATAACCCATGGTCCCAAATATCATCAACCCATCACCCAGTTAGGAAATCAAAGAAAAATGATTTACATTTTCATCCTGGTTTATTTACCAAACAATTCATTAACGTACAATTCGAAACTTAAATGTTTGAGTCTCATAATCATTCCAAATTCAGATATAAGACATCCTAATGGTATTGCAGTCTAGTAGCTCAACAATAAATTATTAGAACCAATGTAAAGTTACATATGAATTAATTGACTCGCAATAGTATGCCCTAAACCAATGCAATAATTCAAATATAGCAAGAGAGTTTATGCCAAAACAACAAAAAGAAATAACATTCACTATATTCGGAAAAAAATTCAAACTGAAGAATAAAATTCAATTTTATATCAAAATTAACACATTCCTAACTATATGCAGAGATCGGTATCACACAAAAAAAACTGGAAAAGAAATATATCCAGTTCGGATATCATATATGTAGGTAAATAGAATATGAGTGTAATAAATAGCATGCATAATATATATAAATAAATCAAAACTTAGCTATTGTAATTGTACCGGATACGTTTACGAGTTTTTTAAACTTCAGAATAGAATTTGAATTGAATTAAACAAATGGTTGAAAAAAATAAAAAAACTTTACGGTGACAGGATTCGAACCTGGGTCCCAAAAAAAAAAAATTTTGATCTTTTGAACAATTTCATTTAAACGATTACCAGCATCCCACAGCGAAATAGGTTACGTTATTTCATTAAATTTATGTGAAATATGTTTTCATATTGTTTGATAAAATTAAATAAAATTACGAGAGGTAAAACAAAAAACAAAAAAAAAAAAAAATAATTAAAAATAACAACACGACTGCGCTGTGTTTCGAACCTGGGGTTCAAAAGATAATCACTCGTTTCGTCTTCCTCTTAAGCCTGTGCGCTATTTCATAGCCACTGAGAGAAATAATTAATTAATGATAAAATTACGTTTATGCAATCGTTGTTTCGTTTTCAAATTTCAAACGCGGAAAAATAACTCAAAGCCCGATTTGACGGAGTTGGAATTCGCTGCCAACCCTCTAGGTTTACAACAACAACAATAGTAATAACAAATGTTAACATGCAATCAAAATCAAATTTTAGAAATGTCGGTAATTTATATATTTTAACAAATGAATGTATTGAAATTGTATCTATTATTTTGCAATAATAATTATTCAAACACTTTTATATAAAAGAGAATAATAATAATAATAATAATAAAAAAAAAGTTCTTCAAAAAAAAAACAAATGAATAAAAAAAAATTCCTTTGTCGGGATTTGAACTGCGGTCGTCAGTCATGCGAGTTTCAACAACACCCACCGGGCTATGACATGACTTACGATCGTTTGCTCAAATGTTCAATTGAACTGGAGGAGGATTTTGATTGTGTTTGCATGTTAAGTAAATTCACCTACACTGTAATCATCAACACTGTTAGCAGTTTTCCCCTTTTGGTGACTTTTAATATAATAATAATTTTGTTGTATTTAATCAAAACCAGTGTTTCGATGATTGGCAATGTTAAGTAAATATAAAAGGAAAAGGAAATCACTTACTTTGACACGGTTCCAACGATGAAGGATCCTTCAAGGTGTTTCCGGATATTGTTGATTTTCATGGTTTTTAATAATTTTAAAATAGGTTTGAATGTTCTTGTTGTTGTAACACACTATGTCTTAATGTCTTTTATAAATGTTCATATTTTCGATTTTGTTTAATTATCGCGCACTATTACACTCATACATGTACTTATTTAAAAAAAATTAAACGATTTTAAAACGCGATTTCTGCATATTGACAATGATCACTTAACACTATAATGACTTCTTCGTGAATTTAAAAAAATCTAAAGTTTAATAAAACTTGTATACAGGACACTATTTACTGCCAATTTACGCCTGCAAAAATGCGGTCTTCCACCAACATAAGGTGTTCCAAAGTCGTATAGCAAACGATGAGATGGAATTGAATGTGGTTGCGGGTTTATCGATGAGGGTTGCCCGTACCCATGTAGAGTAAAAATTATTCGGATATGCCCAAAGGTCCCTACAGCGCAATGGGATACCTATAAAGCAAAGGGTTTCCAAAAATAAGTTCAAATGTCTCAAACGAACAAACACAGCTATGAAATTACCTTTTCTTCATCAGACATGCAAAAAAAAAAAATTAGGGTTTTCAGGTTTCTGTGCTCCTGGTGCAACCAAATTGAAAATCCACAAAACTCGTAAAAATTCACGTGGAGAAAAAGGACTTTCTTCGACAGAAAAGGATGAATATTTTCCGCAGTGACCAGACAAAATTCAAAGCCAAAAATCCAGAAAAATATTTCCTCAAAAATTTGGGCACAGAAATACAGGGAAAATTCAGGCAAATCCTTCGCTTTATCTCGTCCTAGTGATTAAAAATAATCCACTTAAAAAAAGAGAAACTGCAACAATCTTCCTCTAATAAATCCATACTTACAATATGAAATATAAAAAGGATATTCACAGAAAAAAATAATTGTACCACTACGCTGCCCAAAGTTGTCCGTGACGAGATAAAACTGACGACTGCTCTTAATTCTGTCCTATATATAGAGTACGAATCGATGGAAAGTCTGGATTTTCCAAAAAAAATTGGAAATTCGCAGCTATTTCGAAAATGTCGTATGAAAATATAAAAACAAAATACAAGTTCAACCACTCGGAAAATAACAAGTATTCTAGCATACCTATTGCTTTACACCATTTCTATAACCAAAACAAGCATTGCCAACTGAAGCGACCGCAGCAATATTAGCCAAGCAAGCCTTCAGGCTTAAGTTGGGTCAGTGGGTAGAACCTCCGAGTACGACGCTGAACGTCTGGGTTCAATTCCTACTCTAAATCATTTTATTTTATTTAACTTTATTCTATTGTATTTTATTTTATTCTATTTTATTGTATTATACTTCATTTTATTATGTTTTATCTTATTGCACTTTATTTCATTTCATCTCATTTTATTCTGCTTTTATTTTATTTTATTTTATTTTATTTTATTTTATTTTATTCTACTTTATATCAGTTTATTTTTGTCTCAAAATACTAGTGCCTTAAATGATGTTGCAAAAAACCAAAAAAAAAAAGAACTATGTGATGCCTGGCTACAAGCGACCCTACAGTTAGGGGCATATACCAACTTCGCATACCAAATTTTAACAGGTAGGCTGATAAGTCCCCGGTCTGACACATGGATGGCGTCGCTAGTAGTAGATGCATATTATTTTATATAGTACCAACCTTCAAATGATTCGTGTCAAAATTTGACGTCTGTAAGTCAATTAGTTTGTGAGATAGAGCGTCTTTTGTGAAGCAACTTTTATTATTGTGTAAAAAATGGGCAAAAATGAATTTCGTGTTTTGATAAAATACTGTTTTCTGAAGGGGTAAAATACGGTGGAAGAAAAAATTTGGCTTGATAATGAGTTTCCGGACTTTGTCCCAGGGAAATCAACAATAATTGATTGGTATGCAAGCGTGGTGAAATGAGCACGTAGGACGGTGAACGCAGTGGACGCCCGAAAGAGGTGGTTACCGACGAAAACATCAAAAAAATCCACAAAATGATTTTGAATGATCGTAAAATGAAGTTGATCGAGATAGCAGAGGCCTTAAAGATATCAAAGGAACGTGTTGGTCATATCATTCATCAATATTTGGATATGCGGAAGCTCTGTGCAAAATCGTTAACTCGTAATACACCCGAGTTTTTCCGTCGATATATGACAATGGATGAAACATGGCTCCATCACTACACTCCTGAGTCCAATCGACAGTCGGCTGAGTGGACAGCAATCGGTGAACCGTCCCCGAAGCGTGGAAAGACTCAAAAGTCCGCTGGCAAAGTAATGGCCTCTGTTTTTGGGATGCGCATGGAATAATTTTTATCGATTATCTTGAGAAGGGAAAAGCCATCAATAGTGACTATTATATTGCGTTTTTTTCACATATGAAAAAAAAAGAAAAATGTGTTGTTCCACCAAGACAACGCACGTCATTGAGAACGATGGCAAAAATTCATGAATTGGGCTTCGAATTGCTTCCCCATCCACCGTATTCTCCAGATCTGGCCCCCAGCGACTTTTTCTTGTTCTCAGACCTCACACCCTCAAAAAAAAAAATCGCTTCTCTAACATATGTTCCAAACATATTGTGCAGGAAGCACATATATTATTGGATACTGCCGAAACCATTAGCGTAGCCAGACAATTTTCCTAGGGGGGGCTATAGCCCCCCTAGCTAAAACTTTATAGACTGAACTTATAGGTTCAACTAATGTTTTATTTCATAAAATTGAATAAAAAATAGACATAAAAATAACTCGACAATCAATTTATAATAATGCAACTAAAAGTACCCTACGGGAAATTGGTGCAAATTGCCACTGATGGACCTATCACAGAACTGGTACCTTTGCTCCAGTTGCAATTTTCACATTTAGTGAAATAAAATTATCAGAATAACCTTTTGTTCGACATATTTCAAAAGTTTTTTTTTTTCATTTCGGGTTCGATTAGGAGCCCAAATTGAAAGGGATTTCTAAGAGTTTGTCCGAGACTGGTTTCTGAGGACTTGTTTATGGGTTGCTCCTGCTAAATTGTCCCAGGACGTGTCCTTTGGGATGAGTCCAAGACGCGTCCTAAAATGTAAGTTTACTCCGTCAATGACAAACCCATGTTAAAGTGGACGGTCCCTTCCATACGTTTTGATCAGAACTGGGACTGGTCCATACACACCAGGGACTAGTCCTGTACCAGTTCTGTGGTTGATCCATTTCCCGTAGGGTAGTTCCACACTTTTCCCAGCAAAAAATTGGGAGTTGTTCTAAAGGCACAACTTTAAAAGCACTTCCAAGAATGTCTTCACAAAGAAGTTAACTATTTTAACTACACAGGAAGTTTTTATACCCTCCATCATAGGATGGGGGTATATTAACTTTGTCATTCCGTTTGTAACACATCGAAATATTGCTCTAAGACCCCATAAAGTATATATATTCTGGGTCGTGGTGAAATTCTGAGTCGATCTAAGCATGTCCGTCCGTCCGTCCGTCCGTCCGTCTGTTGAAATCACGCTAACTTCCGAACGAAACAAGCTATCGACTTGAAACTTGGCACAAGTAGTTGTTATCGATGTAGGTCGGATGGTATTGAAAATAGGCCATATCGGTCCACTTTTACGTATAGCCCCCATATAAAGGGACCCTCAGATTTGGCTTGTAGAGCCTCTAACAGAAGCACATTTCATCCGATCCGGCTGAAATTTGGTATATGGTGTTGGTATATGGTCTCTAACAACCATGCAAAAATTGGTCCATATCGGTCCACTTTTACGTATAGCCCCCATATTAACGGACCCCCAAATTTGGCTTGCGATTGCTCTAAAAGAAGCAAATTTCATCCGATTCGGCTGAAATTTGGTACATGCAGTTAGTATATGGTCTCTACCAACCATGCAAAAATTGGTCCACATCGGTCCATAATTATATATACCGCCCATATAAACCGATCCCCAGATTTGGCTTGCGGAGCCTAAAAGAGAAGCAAATTTCATCCGATCCGGCTGAAATTTGGTACATGATGTTTGTATATGGTCTCTAACAACCATGCGAAAATTGGTCCATATCGGTCCATAATTATATATAGCCCCCATATAAACCGATCCCCAGATTTGGCTTTTGGAGCCTCTAAGAGAAGCATATTTCATCCGATCCGGCTGAAATTTGGTACATGGTGTTGCTATATGGTCTCTAATAACCGTGCAAAAATTGGTCCACATCGGTCCATAATTATATATAGCCCCCATATAAACCGATCCCCAGATTTGGCTTGCGGAGCCTAAAAGAGAAGTAAATTTCATCCGATCCGGCTGAAATTTGGTACATGATGTTGGTATATGGTCTCTAAAAACCATGCAAAAATTGGTCCATATCGGTCCTTAATTATATATAGCCCCCATATAAACCGATCCATAGATTTGGCTTGTAGAGCCTCTAACTGAAGCATATTTCATCCGATCCGGCTGAAATTTGGTATATGGTGTTGGTATATGGTCTCTAACAACCATGCAAAAATTGGTCCACATCGGTCCATAATTATATATAGCCCCCATATAAACCGATCTCCAGATTTGGCTTGCAAAGCCTCAAAGAGAAGCAAATTGCATCCGATCCGGCTGAAATTTGGTACATGGTATTGGTATTGATCTCTAACAACCATGCAAAAATTGGTCCACATCGGTCCATAATTATATAAAGCGCCCATATAAACCGATCCCCAGATTTGGATTGCGGAGCACCAAAGAGAAGCAAATTTCATCCGATCCGCCTGAAATTTGGTACATGTTATTGGTATATGGTCTCTAACAACCATGCAAAAATTGGTCCACATCGGTTCATAATTATATATAGCCCCCATATAAAACGATCCCCAGATTTGGCTTGCGAAGTCTCCAAGAGAATCAAATTTCATCCAATCCGGTTGTAATTTGGAACATGGTGTTAGTATATGATCTTTAACAACCGTGCCAGAATTGGTCCATATCGGTCCATAATTATATATAGCCCCCATATAAAGCGTTCTGCAGATTTGACCTCCGGAGTCTCTTGGAGGAGCAAAATTCATCCGATCCGGTTCAAATTAGGAACGTGGTGTTAGTATATGGTCGCTAACAAACATACCAAAATTGGTCCAATCACACAAAAATTGGTCCATATCGGTCCATAATCATGGTTGCCACTAGAGCCAAAAATAATCTACCAAAATTTTTTTCTATAGAAAATTTTGTCAAAATTTTATTTCTATAGAAGATTTTGTCAAACTTTTATTTCAAGAGAAAATTTTGTTAAAATATTATTCGGTTCATAATAAAATTTTCATCATTGTCAAAATTTTATTTCTATAGAAAATTTTGTCAAAATTTTATTTCTATAGAAAATTTTGTTCAAATTTTATTCGGTTCATAATCATGGTTGCCACTCGAGCCAAAACTAATCTACCAAGATTTTATTTCTATGGAAAATTTTGTCATAAGTTTATTTCTATAGAAAATTTTGTTAAAATTTTATTTCTGTAGAAATTTTTGTCAAAATTTTCTTTCTATAGAAAATTTTGTCATACAATTTAGAAGATGGTGTTAGGAGGTTTTAAGATGCAAGCGTTACCGCAACTTAAGTAATTCGATTGTGGATGGCAGTGTTTAGAAGAAGTTTCTACGCAATCCATGATGGAGGGTACATAAGCTTCGGCCTGGCCGAACTTACGGCCGTATATACTTGTTTTACTTCATTTTTTTATATTTTAATGCGTAGTTTTTTGTTTTCTTTTTTCAAATAGTTAAAAAAAGAGTAAGAATATATAAAATGGTACAAATTATTCAAATGCAAACAAATTCATTGCAACGGCTGTTGAAACGGTGGACATTCGTTCTATGACAAGTTCATATTACATTCATCGCTTCTCCGCCAATTTTGTACCACTTCCAGACCCAAAAAGGACATTTTCACTTTTCCTTTTTTGGCGACGCTTTTATGCAGCATTACTAAGATATTAATTTATGAAAGAATAGTTTTTATTCAACTAAACTACTATTTTTTATTCAACTAAATCATAAGTTCAACCACAGCTTAATTAAATAAATATCTGACTTCTACCACAACCCAAGTAATTCGATTGTGCATGAAAGTCTTTAGTGGAACTTTGTGCGTAGTACGAGTATATACTTTTTTAATTTTTATAAAAATGTAAATAGGTTTTCAAATTCTGGGGGAAGGGGCTAAAATTTTTCTGGGGGGGTCTAAGCCCCCTCCCCAGACGCCTTCCTACACTTATGGCCGAAACATTAATTTGTTTGTTTTATGTGAGCATATTATATGTTTGGAAGCATTTTGAATCCAAAAATAGTATATGCTTGGAAGAATTCCTCAAAGAAGATTGTGCTCATTTCCTCAGATAATTTTCACTTCCACGAAATTTTTGAGTTCTACGCATCTTTTTCTGTAATACAAATATGCTGTTTTTTTCAAATGTCTATTGTCTTGGCTCCGAATGTCTATTATCTTTATTCCGAATACTCATTCTAATATTAAAATTAAATAATATTTAGACTTAAGCATATTACATTTTTGGCCTTATCATGAAACAGTTTTCCGAAACTACATACAAGCGGTTTCACAGAAATTGCTCTCATTTCATTCTCGCTGTGTTATGTTGATATCTTTTTATTCAACCCTCCTGGTTTCCATCTCTATTTCTTTCTCTATACTAACTCTCTCTCTCTGTCGCTCTCTGAATAAAGTATCACAACATATATATGTTTACTCGAAATTTGTAAATTTATATATGTATACATTCACACATATTATTTTTATGAAACATTCATGCCCCAAACATAATATATTCTAACATATTAACATATGTGTCCCAAACATTTTGTGTTAGTTTAGGAACATTACATGTTTGCACTTAAATATATTGTGTTTAAAAATTGTGCCCGAAACACATTTTGTTTATATCGGAACATATGAAAAACATATTTTTCTAACAGTGCAAAAGGATGCTCGCAGGGAAAAAATTTGGCTGTAATGAAGAGGTGATAGCCGAAACGGAGGCCTATTTTGAGGCAAAACCGAAGGAGTACTACCAAAATGGTATAAAAAAATTGGATTTTATTTATTGTAATTTTAATTATAATAAATATAGAAATAAATAAATAAATAAATAAATAAATAAATAAAAAATAAATAAAAAAATTGGAAGGTCGTTATAATCGTTGTATCGCTCTTGAAGGGAACTATGTTGAATAATAA
Organism: Haematobia irritans; assembly: GCF_050003625.1. NCBI lineage: Eukaryota > Metazoa > Arthropoda > Insecta > Diptera > Muscidae > Haematobia > Haematobia irritans. The sequence goes on along the minus strand of NC_134399.1, from coordinate 72,158,197 downwards.
AAACTAATTTTGACAAAAAAATATGTTTTTCTTTGTTAGACCGGGGGCTTATCAGCCAACCTGTTAAATAAACAATAACACAATACCCAATTACATAATTAATTGTATTTTTGGACTAAAATCAATTAAATTTTTAATTGAAGCAATTTAAATAATAAAAAAAGTGCCCGAAGAAATCAATTAGTTTCTTAATTAAATATATTATTTATTTTTAATTAATTTTTTGATTGATATAATCATTTTCGTGATTGTAGCAAGTGGAATTAAAATATTAATTGGATCAATCAATTTCGTGATTGAATCACAAAATCATGTTTTCCCGTGTGGAGATCGTGACCTCCTACTTGTCTATCTTTCGTCGAAACAGCACGCAAAAACAAATCAATTTCTTAAATTACTTTCGAATTATTACAACTAGCCGAAGTAATAGAAAAACTCATCGGTAACGTTGACAGCACATAATCATGGGCTTAAATTGGTTACAAATATTTTTTAGATTTATTCATAGATTGGCCCTTAGCAATGACAATTCATTGGTTACTCATTGTCATTAGGCAGATAATATGGATTATTAGACAAACTTTTAAAAATAAACAGCCATTAAATTTTAAGCTTTTAAAAATAAAGAGTCATTAAACTTTTATCCTAAATTGTGACAAATTTTCGATTATTATACTATGACAATGGTTTAAAACATAACCTTTGTTTGCATTTGTTTATCATAAGTTAGTGAAGCCTGCTTCTGTGAACTTCCAAGTTAAAATAAAGTAAAAAAAATGTCTTCTAAATCCTTGTTATTGATCCTTGCCATTGGTCTAACGACTGCAACGATAGTATCAGCCAAGGTAATAAAATACTTGCAATAACTAATTCACTTAATTCCTATCATTTTTATTACATAGCGAGATTTTAGAATTGAATTGCTTGAAATCACACACAATGTTTCTGCCGAGATAACATTTCTAAAATGTTTAAATTACAACATTACAAATAAACGAATAGGCGACCTTGATGTATCATTTAGCCAAGATATTGAAGAAATGCCATCTAAATTATCATTAAATCTCTATATAACGAAATCTACCCGTTCCATGAAGGTGATGGAAACCCAAATTGATATTTGTAGATTTTTGAATGCGAAACATAATAATTTTCTAAGTATAGTCGCTCAGGAACTCCGTAGAACTTCTAATTTTCCACGCAAGTGTCCATTTTTGAAGGTACGTTCATGGTATTATCAATGGCCTTTTGCACTAATTAATAATTAATACTCTATCGAACAGGACGTGATCTACTCAATTAAGAATTATACGATAAATGATGAAAGTTATCCTCCATTTTTTCCCAAAGGAAATTTTCAATACGATATACAATTAAAGCCAAACAATGTACGAGAAATTAACATACGAATTAAAGGTAGTGTTAGTAAAATTGACGATCAATGAGCTCTTAATCGATGTCCAATCTATGTAAAAGGCGTAGTTCCCTTGGTAACCCAAAATCAATATATTTATAAGTTATAATTTACAAATATTAATAGATGTTCTAGTTGGAAATATTTGGGATATAAAAATAAAGTTGTTTTTATTGCACCGCAGAAAATATCGATTTCGTATATATACCAGTAAATTTGGTCGGGCCGATTCTTGAATACCCAACACCATGAATCAAATACATTCCTTTGAAAAGTCTTCGTTGTAGCGAGTTACTTGATAATATATATAGAATTTCAGGGGGATTTTATGAAAGATATTCTCCAGTACGCTTCCAGAAGATAAATTTAAAGATTCTACCTATGAAGAGTAGGTTAGGTTAGGTTAAAGTGGCAGCCCGATTAAGATTCAGGCTCATTTAGACTATTCAGTCCATTGTGATACCACATTAACTAAAAGTACACCCTCAAAAAAAATCGCTTCTCTAACATATGTTCCAAACATATTTTGCAGGAAGCACATATATTATTGGATATTGCCGAAACAATATTATATTTGATATGTGTGAACATATTGTGTGTTTGAAAGCATTTTGAGCCCAAAAATATTATATGTTTGGAAGGATTTTCTCCTAAAGAAGATTGCCCTCAAAAAAAAAAAATATTTCCGCCTAATTGCATATTTCCTCACATCTTTATCGCATCCATGAGATTTTTTAGTTCTTAGCGCCTTTTCTGTAATATAAACAATGTTGAAGAAATTATTCAATTTTATTATTTTATTAAATTTTACCTTTCGCCTGGACGGAGAATCGAACCGAGGACCATGCTTTTATTTTTGACAGTGTCCGTCAACTCTTCTTGGACTATTATTAATAAAGAGGAACTAAACTTTGTTTTTATAGATTTTATCGTTTAATTTTTCACTGTTTCCCCCTTTTTTCATTTTACTGTCCCAACTCTAAAAAGAGTAACGTGTCCTTTGGTTATTTTTTTATGAAAATCCCTTTGTAATTTTTATATATTTTCCACTGTTTTTATACCCTTCACCACTACTGTGGTACAGGGTATAATAAGTTTGTGCATTTGTATGTAACGCCAAGAAATAGTGGCCATAGACCTTTCTTTTAGTATACCGATCGGCTTAGAATTAAATTCTGAGTCGATTTAGCGATGTCCGTCTGTCTGTCTGTATAAATATTTCTTTCTCTATACACTCTCTCTGAATAAAATATCACAAGATATATATGTTTACTCGAAATTTGTAAATGTATATATGTTTACTTTCACATATATTATTTTTATGAAACATTCATGTCCCAAACATAATATATTCTAACATATTAACATGTGTGGTCCAAACATTTAATGCTAGTTTAGGAACATTACATTTTTACACTTAAATATATTGTGTTGAAAAAATTCTGCCCGAAACACATTTTGTTTATATGGGAACATATGAAAAACATATTTTTATAACAGTGTACCTATTACATATGGTCACTTCTAGTTTTAACCGCTGAACCTTCTTGATTATTTTTCTTTGTTGAACCAACCAGATTGTTCCAAAAAGATTAGAAGACTGCTTAAGTTAACGTTTTCCAGATCCGCCAGTAATCTGAAGCTATATGCTCCTAAAAGTTGCTTGCGTTTTACACAAAATGCAGGACACTCACACAAGAGGTGTTTAATTGATTCTTTTTCCTCCGCATCATGACAGCTCATACAATAGTCATTATACTTCGCGCCAATAGTTTTTGCAAAATCGCCTATCAGGCAGCGACCCGTTAGAGCAGATATCAGGAGTGATATCTGACGTCTCGAGAACATTAGCATATCTAGTGTGCGGTTTAAGTTGAAATGGGGCCATAGAAGAGTAGATCAGCTTCAGGATTTATAACAACCATTGATTAGATGAAAAGAGAGCGTAATAGGATTGGAGCCGAAATGAAATTCCTCTGTGAGCCAACAACAAAGAAATGGTTGACTTTGTTTCTCCAAAAAGTGTTTATTTAATCATAAAGCCAAGATCAAGTGAGGATTAAGAAATGGAAAGAAAACACAAATTTATTAGAATGGAAAGACTATTCGTGGATTTATTCGTTCTTGAGATGAAATTAAGATCGGAATATAGTATCTTCGGCTTGAACGCTTTCGTTAAGAAAAAGTGGCTATCATCTTTTAGAGCATCGATTTAAATTTTAATTGGTAGTTGGGAATTATTTACATTTTATTTGAGAATTCTACACCCTCAAAAAAAATCGCTTCTTTAACATATGTTCCAAACATATTTTGCAGGAAGCACATATATTATTGCATACTGCCGAAACATTAATATGTTTGTTTTATGTGAACATATTATATGTTTGGAAGCATTTTGAGCCAAAAATATTATATGCTTGGAAGAATTTTTCCCAAACACGATTGTGCTCATTCCCTAACATACTCGTAATTTTCACTTGCACGAAATTTTTTAGTTATTGGCACCTTTCTCTGTAATACAAATAATGTTGAAGAAATTATTCACTTTTATAAATTTTTTAAATTTTACCTTTCGCCTGCACGGAGAATCGAACCGAGGACCATACAGTTTGTAAGCCAACACACTATCCACTGGGCTACGTAGCTGTTATAGTCACCAGTAGATAATTATCGTTTTAAGTTACATTTATATAGCATAGTTTGCAGCGCCCACGAGCCCATGCAAACATATCATTATTTAACAGAAACATACATTTGTTTGCCACGTGGAGCAGTGGTTAGCATGTCTGCCTTGCATGCAAAGGGTCGTGGGTTCAATCCCTGCTCCGACCGAACATTTTTTTGTTTTTTGTTTTTTTTTTTTTTTTTTAATTTACACATTTATATTTATACTATATTAATTTTTTTAAATGAAACATCGAAATGTGCGTTATTAAAGATTTATAGTCAGTAACAGTGTTTGATATAAATGAAATTGAATGATTTTTGGATAAATATTATTTTTTATTGCAAAAATAACAATCTTGTAATAAAAAACTGTTTTTGTACAAAACTTTAAAATTTGGAAGGAATTCAAAAACTAACAAAAGAAGAACGTGGAGTCGAGTATAAACATACATACATAATTTTATAATATAAACATAAATTTATTTAGGAGTGAACAGTTTTTTACTAGCATTTAACACCATCGCTCTAAAATTCCTTTTATTTTTCTTTAATAATTCATTTTAAAGAAAATAAACTTTTTAAATTGTTTTAGCTGCAAAACTCGAACTTAATGCCCGCTTTTATATTTGATGGTGTCCGTCAACTCCTCGTGGACTACTTTTTAATAAAGAGAAACTAAACTTTGTTTTTTTACATTTTACTGTGTAATTTTTCACTATTTCCTCCTTATTTCATTTTACCGTCCCAACTCTAAAAAGAGTATAGTGCGCTTTCGTTATTTTTATGAAGACCCCTGATTTCTTTTAACGAACCAAGAAAAAAATAATGCCAAAATGACAAAACACATGTCCACACATACATAAAATGCTGCTCTCAAGGCGAAAACATAAGCTGTTTGTTTTTCAAATGTCTATTCTCTTGGTTCAGAATGTATATTCTCTTTATTCAAATTAAATAATATTTAGACTTAAACATATCAAATTTTTGGCCTTATCATAAAACAGTTTTCCGAAACAACATACAAGCGGTTTCACAGAAATTGTTCTCTTTTGACTCTTTTGCTGTGTTATATTGATATCTTTCGTCAACTCTCCCGGTTTTCATCTCTATTTCTCTCTATACTCTCTCTATCGCTTTGAATAAAATATCACAACATATGTATGTTTAGTTGAAATTTGTAAATTTATATATGTTTGTATTCACACATATGATTTTTATGAAACATTCATGCCCCAAACATAATATATTCTAACATATTAACATAGATGTCCCAAATATTTAGTGTTAGTTTAGGAAAATTACATGTTCGCACTTAAATATATTGTGGTTTAAAATCGTGCCCGAAACACATTTTGTTTATATCGGAACATATGAAAAACATATTTTTCTAACAGTGTAGGATTTCATAGGATAAACCATAAAACAAAAAGAAATGAGGGCAATTATTAAATTCGGGCTTAAATTACATGAGAACTACAATTGTGTCAATTTATTCAAAGTAAAATATTATTTATTCTTAAGGGTTATTGACTAAAAATATTTAATAATGATATTATGTATATAATAAAATATCAATGATTAGTTCACATTTTTTCTTTGTTATTGAGACAGTGCATAGTAGTGTATCTATGAAATACGATGAATATATCTGGTAGATATGATTAGTGTATCTATGATGATAATAACCAGTAGGTCTCATTCGGAACACAGACCATATAGTACCCACCCAAAAACCGTGTTCTTGGCAGTTGGAAGGCCCTTTCGATGGAGTATACCGTCGCTTATAATTTTGGCATATATATCAACCCCAATGACGACGTCGATTAGGTCAGGATGGTAGAATTTGGAATTTGTTAAGACTACATTATGGAAATTTTTCAGGAGAGAAGTGGATATGGTTCTGCGTGATGTTGATATTGAAACACGACTGTTCCTTTTAAGGATTGGCGGAATTTTTACATTTGGATCGTGCACAGATATTAGGATGAGAGGACAAATGGATTCTTCGTCTAAAGTTAGAGTCGTCAAACCAAGTTTTTTGACAACTTTTGAGCATATATAACTGGATCGTTCACCCGAATCTAAGAGGCATCGAATTACATTGGTGTGCTCTTTACAGATAATTTTAACAAGGATTGTAGGCAAGAGTATGACGGAGTTCTGTTTCATTAATGCGGATAGAGAAGTTTTAGAAGTGGATGCCCTCGGTGATTTTGAAATGCCTTCCTTTGGATTTTTAGAAACTGGACCGGAGGATGGCTTGGCGAAAGCCCCCACTCTTTCGGAGAGATCGTTTTTGGGAGGCAGATTTTGTGGAGTTATTCTTCGGATACCGTGTTCTTTTACTTTGGAGTCTAGGACGAACATGGATTAGTGTATGATGCTTCTCATGGCAAATTCTACATACTTTTCTTGGGAAGCATGATCCTTCGGAGTGGGTATGCGCCAGGCAATTGATGCAGTATCCATACGATTTAACCACATGTTCTCTTTAGCTCACATTCATACACCCTCAAAAAAATCGCTTCTTTAACATATGTTCCAAACATATTTTGCAGGAAGCACATATATTATTGGATACTGCCGAAACATTAATATGTTTGGTTTATGTGAACATATTATATGTTTGGAAGCATTTTGAGCCCAAAAATATCATATGCTTGGAAGAATTTTTCCCAAAGACGATTGTGCTCATTGCCTAACATACTCGTAATTTTCACTTCCACGAAATATTTTAGTTCTTGGCACCTTTTTCTGTAATACAAATAATGTTGAAGAAATTATTCACTTTTATAAATTATTTAAATTTTACCTTTCGCCTGCACGAAGAATCGAACCGAGGACCATACAGTTTGTAAGCCAACACACTATCCAGTAGATAATTATCGTTATAAGTTACATTTATATAGCATAGTTTGAAGCGCCCACGAGCCCATGCAAACATAACATTATTTAACAGAAACATACATTTGTTTGCCAAATGGAGCAGTGGTTAGCATGTCTGCCTTGCATGCAATGGGTCGTGGGTTCAATCCCTGCTCCGACCGAACACTTTTTTTTTAATTTACACATTTATATTTATATTTATATTTATATTTATATTTATATTTATATTTATATTTATACTTTATTAAATTTTTGTAATAAAACTTCGAAATATGGGTTATTAAAGATTTATAGTCAGTAACAGTGCTTGATATAAACGAAATTGACTGATTTTTGGATAAAATATTATTTTTTTTTTATTGCAAAAATAACAATTTTGTAACAAAAAACTGTTTTTGGCACAAAATTTTTAAATTTCGAAGGAATTCAAAAACTTTAACAAAAGAAGAACGTGGAGTCGAGTATAAACATACATAAATAATTTTATAATATAAACATAAATTTATTTAGGCGTGAACAGTTTTTACTATTATTTAACACCATCGCTCTAAAATGCCTTTTATTTTTCTTTAATAATTCATTTTAAAGAAAATAAACTTTTTAAATTGTTTTAGCTCGAACTTAATGCCCGCTTTTATATTTGAAGGTCCGTCAACTCCTCGTGGACTACTTATTAATAAAGAGGAACTAAACTTTGTTTTTATACATTTTACTCTGTAACTTTTCACTATTTCCTCCTTATTTCATTTTACTGTCCCAACTCTAAAAAGAGTATAGTGCCCTTTCGTTATTTTTATGAAGACCCCTGATTTCTTTTAACGAACCAAGAAAAAAATTGTGCCCATAATGCCAAAATGATAAACAAAACACATGTCCACACATGCATAAAATGCTGCTCTCAAGGCGAGAACATATGCTGTTTGTTTTTCAAATGTCTATTCTCTTGGTTCCGAATGTCTATCCTCTTCAAATTAAATAATATTTAGACTTAAGCATATCAAATTTTTGGCCTTATCATAAAACAGTTTTTGATTCGGAATTGACATGGGACTAGTTCGAGGGATTAATGACTTCAAATATTTCGGATACTCTATTTGCCACAAAAGTGGCCCAGAAACATGGAGGTGTTGCCAACCAAGATAACACAATAGTGGAATCTGTTCAGCAAAATGTCTCATAATTGTCTACATTCAACTGAGGAATAATAGCATCAACCATTTCGGCAAGCAAAGTATCGCCACATAACTCCAAACGCGGAAGGGATAATGTTTTTATCGGCGAGACTCTAGTCTTAGAGGAGACTAGAGAGACAGAATAAGAATTTCCTGTCTTCACACGTACTATGTATAGAACGGCAGCGTACGCTTTTTTCGAAGTGTCACAGAAGCCGTGAAATTGAACTTCGCTGCCTGAGGTATATCGGAACCATCGCGGAATTTTCACAGAATTTAGCATAGGATAATTTAATCGAATTTAACAATTCATTTGTTAAATTGATTTTCCCCACGGTATTAACCCTTTCGACCCCGAATTTTTACAGATATCGCTAAAAAATGTTATACTCTTAATCATGTTTAAGTGGTTTAAGAAACGTCCAGCCAAAATTTCGGGTCGCCACGCCCATTCGTTTGGGCGGTAGAGAATGTTGCCTGTACGAGTAGGCAACTTTGAGCAATTGTGGCTATAAAATGGTTTGTTTTGTAATTATAGACGCATTACATTTTATGGGATTTTTAACATTTTTTGTTATTATTACAGTTAATACATACTTACGCTCACGCGCACTCACGAATACATATTTGTACTCACGCACGCCATGTGGGTAGGAATTCACGTTCACGCAAATTCACGAAATGAAGGGTTATACTCGCGCACGCTCACGCACAAACAAAGTTTATGTCTCACGTTCCTGCATGATTCACCAAATTTTTCGTAATTCACAACAAATCTCGTGACTCAGGAAAATTTTCGGAACACGACAATTGGCGTGTTTCACGACAAATCTCATGACTCGCTGCAGTTACTGATCAGTAAGTAACATTCATAACTCACAACGGAACCATTAGCAAAATTTAGGTATGCTTCACAATCAAACAAGGGACGCTTTTGAATACTTAAGCGTGATAAAATCGATGAAGGTGATTAAAATCGGTGAGCAAGAATCGTGAACGTGAGTGTGATTTTTCCACTCTCTGTCTTAACGTGAATGTGAATTTTATCGTGAACGTTAATTTTATTCGTGAGCGTGAATTGGATCGTGAACGTGAATTTTAATCGTGAGTGTGATTTCGGAGAAATTTTACTCACGCAAATCACGAACACAATTTGATTTTTGTTCACGCACGACAAATTTTTGTTTAGTCCCGTTCACGCACATTCACATTCCCGTTCACGCACATAAGTTTAAATTTCATTCACGGCTTCGTGTGAATCATGCGTGATTCACGAAAATGTTTTTTATACCCTGCGCCACACTGTGGAACAGCTCCTGAGTCGATATAGCCATGTCCGTCTGTCCGTGAACACATTTTTGTAATCAAAGTCTAGGTCGCAGTTTAAGTCCAATCGGCTTCAAATTTGGCACAAGTATGTGTTTTGGCTCAGAATAGAACCCTATTGATTTTGGAAGAAATCGGTTCAGATTTAGATATAGCTCCCATATATATATTTCGCCCGATATGGACTTATATGGCCCCAGAAGCCAGAGTTTTACCCTAATTTGCTTAAAATTTTGCACAAGAAGAACAATTAGTACTATAGTCATGTGTGCCAAATTTTATTGAAATCGGTTCAGATTTAGATATAGCTCCCATATATATCGTTCGCCCGATTTACACTCATATGACCACAAAGGCCAATTTTTTGCTCCGATTTAGTTGAAATTTTGCACAGGGAGTCGAATTTGCATTGTAGCTATGCGTGCCAAACTTGGTTGAATTCGGTTTAGATTTAGATATAGCTCCCATATATATGTTTTTGTGATTTCGACAAAAATTGTCAAAATACCAACATTTTCCTTGTAAAATCGCCACTGCTTAATCGAAAAGTTGTAAAAATGACTCTAATTTTCCTAAACTTCTAACACATATATATCGAGCGGTAAATCATAAATAAACTTTTGCGAAGTTTCCTTAAAATTGCTTCAGATTTAAATGTTTCCCATATTTTTATACCCACCACCATAAAATGGTGACGGGGGTATAATAAGTTTGTCATTCCGTTTGTAACACATCGAAATATCGATTTCCGACTATATAAAGTATATATATTCTTGATCAGGGAGAAATTCTAAGACGATATAAGCATGTCCGTCTGTCCGTCTGTCTGTCTGTCTGTCTGTCTGTCTGTTGTAATCACGCTACAGCCTTCAATAATGGCGCTATCGTCCCCAAATTTGGCACAGATTAGTTTTTTGTTTGCAGGCAGGTCAAGTTCGAAGATGGGCTATATCGGTCCAAGTTTTGATATAGTCCCCATATAAACCGACCTCCCGATTTGGGGTCTTGGGCCTATAAAAACCGTTGTTTTTATCCAATTTGCCTGAAACTGGAAATATAGAGGTATTTGAGAACCATAAAAAGGTGTGCAGAATATGGTGCCCATCGGTCCATGTTTTGGTATAGCCCCCATATAGACCGATATCCCGATTTTGCTTCTAGAAACTATATTTACAATATGATTTGCCTGAATTTGGAAATCTACAGGTATTTGAGGACCATAAAAAGGTGTGTCGAAAATGGTGCTCATCGGTCCATGTTTTGATATAGGCCCCGTAGAGACTGATCTCCCGATTTTGCTTCTTGGGCTTCTAGAAACTATATTTACCATCCGCTTTGCCTCAAATTCTTGAGCTTCTATAAACTGTATTTCTTACCCGAAATCTAGAGGTATTTTTAGACCACAAGTGTGCCGAAATTGAGGTATATCGGTCCATTTTTTGGTATAACCCCCATATAGACTGATATCTCGATTTTTACTTCTTGGGCGTCTAGAGGCTATGTTTTCTAGCCGATTTGTTTGAAATTCTGGAGGTATTTTAAGATCACAAATATGTGAGTAGCAAATGGTACCTATCGGTCCATGTTTTGGTATAGCCCCCATATACACCGATCTCCCGGATCTATTTCTTGGGCTTCTAGAATCCATAGTTTTTATCCGATTTGCTGGAAATTAGTAATTTATAATGCAATTTTAGACAAACGAAATTTCCTTTTCTTATAAAGTATTTTCGTTTATTCAACTCTAAAATTCTCTAAAATAGCAGGCGCACTGATCATGAAAATTGCTTCAAACTGAAAGTAAAATTTCCAGATTTTACTCTACAGATTTAAGATTGCAAATCAAGGCGTAATTTAATCATATACACGATATGTTTATAATTTCTCTAAAACACAAAGAAAATTGGTTCTCATAAATCTAGAATCTTATCTGGTCTTCATAGGTAGAATCTTTAAACTTTGTCTTCGGGAGCTGACTGCCTTGGGAGAAGATTTGTCATCAAACCCCCTACAATTCTATATACTATCAAGTAACCCACTACTACGAAGAGTTTTCGAAGTAAACTATCATATTTGATTCATTGTGGTGGGTATTTAAAATTCGGCCCGGCCGAATTTACTACTGTATATACTTGTTTTTACTAACATTGTGTTCCACCCTAGTGCATTAGCCGACTTAAATTTTGAGTCTATAGATTTTGTAGAAGTCTATCAAATTCTGTCCTAATCGTGTGATATTTAAATGTATGTATTTGGGACAAACCTTTATATATAGCCCCCAACACATTTGACGGATGTGATATGGTATCGAAAATTTAGATCTACAAAGTGGTGCAGGGTATAATATAGTCGGCCCCGCCCGACTTTAGACTTTTCTTACTTGTTTTGCTCTGAACCCATGCCAGTTTAACTGGCGGTCTAAAAAACCAAACTATAGTAAAGCACCAATATTCGTGTTCATCCACCAGTATGTTGCCAAGAAGGCTGATATCTATGGCTTCTTCCCTTTTTACGATTCCTTTCAAATTCCTCCTCAGCACTGCAGATGTCTTCCACGTCATTGACGCATTCCTCGTCGCTGGGACGTCCCAATCGAAGTTCAAAATTAATTTAATATCATTGTTTTTCAAACCTTTTTTTTATAGGTCCCATGTCCAAAAATATGTAATTTTACTACCACAATTGCCCAAAGGTGCCCACAGGCTACTTTTCAATTTTAAAAATTTCTCACTTGTTGCTTTTTTGCAATTCTAAGATTTGACTTCCACAAATATTTTATTTGATATGCATTACAACAGATTTAATAAAAACTTTCAATATTTTTGTTGTAATTTTTGAAAAAAAAAAACTCTCATTTATAAAAACCGTTTTCCAAATTCGCAAATATTTTTTTTCTTGAGGCACGTGCGTATTAATAACAAATATATAGAGCAGTAAGCTCGGCCGGACCGAATCTTAAATACCCACCACCGTGAATCAAATATTAGGGCTTCCTTTCAAATTTCAGGGGGGTTTGAGGACAGATCAAGCAGAGCAGTTCAACCAATAACATACACTTCACGAAGATAAATTTAAAGATTTTACCTATGAAGACTGTATCAGATTCTGGATTTATAAGAACCATTTTTGTTTGAGTTTTAGAGGAGTCATTAACATCTCTTGTAAGTGTGCAAGAAAATTATAAAATAATGTCTTGATTTGAAATCCTAAATCTGAAGATTTTCACCCGAGAAGTTTAATTTGGAAATTTTACATTGAGTTTCAAGAAATTTTCATGATCGGTGCTCCTTCTATACCCTCAAGAAGTGAAATCGGTCTATATGGAGGCATTACCAAACGGACCGATAAAAACTTAATCCGATACACGTTTTTGTGAGCCTAAAATACAAGAATATTTACAATTTGAGGCAAATCGGATAAAAACTACGGATTCTAGAAACCCAACAAGTTAAATCGGGAAATCATTCTTATGGGGGCTATACAAAAATATGGACCGATACTCACCGTTTTCAGCACACCTCTTTATGGCTAGAAAATACCTCTAGATTTCCAATTTCAGGCAAATTGGATAAAAACTTCGGATTCTAGAAGCCCAAAAAGTAAAATCGGGAAATCGGTCTATAAGGGGGCTATACCAAAACATGGACCGATGCTCACCATTTTTGGTAAACTTCTTTATGGTTTTAAAATACCTCTAGATTTCCAAATTCAGGCAAATTGGATAAAAACTTCGGATTCTAGAAGCCGAAGAAGTAAAATCGGGAAATTGGTCTATATGGGGCTACACCAAAACATGGACCGATACTCACCATTTGCGGCAAACCTCTTTATGGTTCTAAAATACCTCTAGATTTCCAATTTCTGGTAAATTGGATAAAAACTGTGGATTCTAAAAGCCCGAGAAATAAAATCGGGAGATCGGTCTATATGGGGACCATACCAAAACAAGGACCACCATTTTTGGCACACCTCTTTATGGTTCTAATACGGTTTCTATAAGCCCAAGAAGTAAAATCGGGAGATCGGTCTATATGGGAGCTATACCAAAACATGGACCCATACTCACCATTTTTATCGCAGCTCTTTATGGTCATAAAATACCTCTATGTTTCAAATTTCATACCAATTGGATAAAAACTGCGATTTCTATAAACCCAAGACCCCAAATCGGGAGGTTGGTTTATATGGGGACTATATCAAAACCTGGACCGATATAGCCCATCGAACATGACCTGCCTGCAGACAAAAGACGAGTTTGTGCAAAATTTCAGCACGATTGCTTCATTGTTGAATACTGTAGCGTGATTACAACAGACAGACAGACGGACATGGTTATATCGTCTTAGAATTTCTCCCTGATCAAGAATATATAATTTATATAGTCTGAAATCGATATTTCGATGTCTTACAAACGAAATGACAAACTTATTACACCTCCGTCACCATTCTGTGGTGGTGGGTATAAAAAAAACTTGCTAAATGACAACCAAATTAGCTATTTTTAATTCAACTTAAAGAGAGCACTTGTAACAGGTTGGCTGATAAGTCCCCGGTCTGACACATAGATGGCGTCGCTAGTATTAAATTCATATTATTTTTATATAGTACCAAGTGATTCGTGTCAAAATTTGACGTGTGTAAGTCAATTAGTTTGTGAGATAGAGCGTCTTTTGTAAAGCAGCTTTTGTTATTGTGAAAAAAATGGAAAAAAAAGGAATTTCGTGTTTTGATAAAGTACTGTTTTCTGAAGGGAAAAAATACGGTGGAAGCAAAAACTTGGCTTGATAATGAGTTTCCGGACTCTGCTCCAGGGAAATCAACAATAATTGATAGGTATGCAAAATTCAAGAGTGATGAAATGAGAACGGAGGACGGTGAACGCAGTGGACGCCCGAAAGAGGTGGTTACCGACGAAAACATCAAAAAATCCACAAAATGATTTTAATGACCGTAAAATGAAGTTGATCGAGATAGCAGAGGCCTTAAAGATATATAACGTGTTGGTCATATCATTCATTAATATTTGGATATGCGGAAGCTCTGTACAAAATGGGTGCCACGCGAGCTCACATTGGACCAAAAACAACAACGTGTTGATGATTCTGAGCGGTGATTGCAGCTGTTAACTCGTAATACACCCGAGCTTTTCCGTCGATATGTGACAATGGATGAAACATGGCTCCATCACTACACTCCTGAGTCCAATCGACAGACGGCTGAACCGTCTCCGAAGCGTAGAAAGACTCAAAAGTCCGCTGGCGAAGTAATGGCCTCTATTTTTTGGGATGCACATAGAATATTTTTTATCGATTATCTTGAGAAGGGAAAAACCACCAATAGTGACTATTATATGGCGTTATTGGAGCGTTTGAAGGTCGAAATCGCGGCAAAACGGCCCCATATGAAAAAGAAAAAAGTGTTGTTTCACCAAGACAACGCACCGTCCCACAAGTCATTGAGAACGATGGCAAGAATTCATGAATTGGGCTTCGAATTGCTTCCCCACCCACCGTATTCTCCAGATCTGGCCCCCAGCGACTTTTTCTTGTTCTCAGACCTCAAAAGGACGCTCGCAGGGAAAAAATTTGGCTGCAATGAAGAGGTGATCGCCGAAACTGAGGCCTATTTTGAGGCAAAACCGAAGGAGTACTACCAAAATGGTATCAAAAAATTGGGAGGTCGGAATAATCGTTGTATAGCTCTTGAAGGGAACTATGTTGAATAATAAAAACGAATTTTGACAAAAAGAATGTGTTTTTCTTTGTTAGACCGGGGACTTATCAGACAACCTGTTAGCTTTCGATACCGTTGCAGTTTTATGAACAAAAACAAACAACGCTGACAGTCTCAAAATACAAAAAGTTGCCCACAGGCAACTTTAGGGTCGAAAGGGTTAAAATAAATTATTTTATAGGGAAATTATTTAGTTATTTAGCGTCTTCTCGATTTCTACAATTCTTATACCCTTCGCCACAATTGTGGTACAAGTTATAGTAAGTTTGTGCATTTGTATATAACACCAAGAAGGAAAAGTCTGAGACCCATCGCTTAGTATTAAATTCTGAGTCGATTTAGCGATGTCTCTCTGTCTGTCTGTCTGTCTGTCTGTCTGTCTGTATATGTAATTTTGTGTGCAAAGTACAGCTCGCAATTTAAGTCCGATTGTCGTCAAATTTCGCACAGAGTTTTACTTTGGCATAAAGACAACTGCTATTGATTTAAAAAAATCGATTCAGATTTAGAATTACAATACAATTAAAAATAAAGTAATTTATTATTATAAAAACCACAAAGAAATGACCTCGAGCTTGAGTAGTTACTGACTTACATTGGCTATTTATTATACCCTCCACCATAGGATGGGGGTATATTAACTTTGTCATTCCGTTTGTAACACATCGAAATATTGATCTAAGACCCCATAAAGTATATATATTCTGGGTCGTGGTGAAATTCTGAGTCGATCTGAGCATGTCCGTCCGTCTGTCCGTCTGTTGAAATCACGCTAACTTTCTAACGAAACAAGCTATCGACTTGAAACTTGGCACAAGTAGTTGTTATTGATGTAGGTTGGATGGTATAGCAAATGGGCCATATCGGTCCACTTTTTGGTTTTCAAACCCTTTAAGAGAAGCAAATTTCATCTAATATGGCTGAAATTTGGTACATGGTGTTAGTATGTGGTCTCTAACAAACGTGCAAAATTTGGTCCACATCGGTCCATAATTATATATAGCCCCCATATAAACCGATCCCCAGATTTGGCTTTCGGAGCCTCTAAGAGAAGCAAATTTCATCCGATCCGGCTGAAATTTGGTACATGGTGTTACTATATGGTCTCTAATAACCATGCAAAAATTGGTCCACATCGGTCCATAATTATATAGCCCCCATATAAACCGATCCCCAGATTTGACCTCCGGAGCCTCGTGGAAGAGCAAAATTCAACCGATTCGGTTGAAGTTTGGTATGTGGTGTTAATTTATGGCCTCGAACACCCATACAAAAATTGGTCGAAATCGGTCCATAATTATATATAGCCCCCATATAAACCGATCCACAGATTTGAGCTCCGGAGCCCCTTGGAAGAGCAAAATTCATCCGATTCGGTTGAAATTTGGTACGTGAATTTAGTACATGATATTTAACAACCATGCCAAAAGTGGTCCATATCAGTCCATAATCATATATAGCCCCCATATAAACCGATCCCGAGATTTGGTTTTGGAGCCACTTGGAGGAGCAAATTTCATCCGAGTCAGTTGAAATTTGGTCCATTGTGCTAGTATATGGCCGTTAACAACCATGCCTAACTAGGTCCATATCGGTCTATAGTTATATATAGCCCTGAGATAAATAGATCCCCAATCACACAAAAATTGGTCTATATCAAGTTCATAATTGTATATAGCCCACATATAAGCGACCCCATATTTCAATTCTGGATCTCTACGTACCGTGCAAATGTCCATATCGATTCGTAATTATTTGTAGACTTTACTATACATACCTATTTTGTGTAATATATATCACGTATGGACTAACTCACAATTTAGAAAACGATGTTAAGAAGTTTTAAGATACCACAACCCAATTAATTCGATTGTGGATGACAGTCTTTCGTAGAAATTTCTACGCAATCCATGGTGGAGGGCACATAAGATTCGGCCTGGCCGAATTTACGGCCGTATATACTTGTTTTATTCTAATTTGCTTCAAATTGTGCATAAGTACTACAATAAATAATATCGTCAAGTGTGCTAAATTTGATTGAAATCGATTCAAATTTAGATATAGCTCGCATGGATATATGTCGCCCGATTTAAACTCACATGACCACAGAGGCCAATGTTTTACTCCGAAAATTCTGAAATACAATACAAAAAGTATGTGTGCTAAATTGGGTCAAATTTGGTTCACATTTAAATATAGTCCCCATATATATGTTTGTTCGAAGTCGGGAAATATGGCTAGAATACTCATATTTTACCATCTTTTCTATATAGTATCTGAAAACGTAGCCTTTAAATTAACTAAGATCTTAAATCTTTGAATTAATGATGTAAAGGCTTCAAATATAAGCTACGATCAATTGAAGGTCAATTGAAGGTCAAACAAATTTTTTAATGCACTTTTAAAAATATGAAAATGCGTAATTTGTTTTTCCAACAATTAATTCAAAATCTAGAAATATATGAACATTTAGAGTAGTATATAAACATTAAGTAATTAGTAATATTTTCTACATTAGTTTAATTAACTAATGACTATGGAGTGGCTTGGTATCTTCACCTTCGAACATCTAATAACCCAGTTCGAGCTAAACTCCCGTGTACATATAACTAAAATACAATGTCCTTTGATTATTTTTTATTAGTGCTTATAGTGGGCATATCAACCACAATCCTGGAGGGAAAGGTAAATTAATTGGTTCTATTTACAATTGTAGAAATTTTTATTTTTCGTTTTTTATTATAAAGCGTGATTTTACCCTTGAGCTACTTGAGGTCAACTACAATATATCTTCTGAGGTGACTTCTCTTAAACTTTTGAACTTTTCCATAGCAAATCACAAAAGTTTAAATATGGACCTAATTTTCAATCAGACTATTAAAGAGTTCCCATCTAAAGTTAGTTTTTATCTCTACATAACGAAATCCGCAACTCGTCGTATGACAATGTTTGAATCACAAATTGACTTATGTAGTATTTTTGATGACAATCAGAATAATTTTTTTAAATTAATATCTAAGGAAATAAGGAGGAGTTCCAATTTTCCTCAAAAGTGTCCATTACTGAAGGTAAATTCCAGATGATTCGTAATTTCTAATAACTAATATGTGCCAATTTATTTCCCATTTAAAGGACACTCTCTATTCAATTAAGAATTATACACTAAATGATGAAAGTTATCCACCATTCACGCCAAAAGGTAATTTCGAATTCGTTGTCCAAACTAGACCGAATAATATGGGTATAATAAATGTTAACTTTAATGGCCGTATAAAAAAGTAAATACAATATATTGTAATAATATTAATTAATGTATAATCAACATAGAATTGTTTAATACGAAAATTATGTAGATGTTTTCAATAAATGTATGTTTTGGTATGGTAATAACATTTAAAGCAATGTAAAAAATTTTATTTTAGTTATCAATGCATTCACTTTCACGGACATAGCCAGGAAATGGGTGTCTTACACACATGAAAATTTATACAACCTAAATTTTAGCACTTGAAAATCACATAATATTAACGACAAATCTCTTTAAAATAAAGATAATTCAAATCGAATAAAGTTGAGTGCCACTACTTCGTGCACTGAAAAAAAATATTGTCGTGTTCTGAAAATAGGAATGGGAATTTAGCTTAGTGTAGAAGACGAATTTCTCTGATACAAAGTTTTTTCCTTGCTTTAAATTTGTCTTTATAGTTAAGTGATTCCACTTTAAACTGGATATCTTTCCATAAAAGAAAATTTTATTTGACGAAGGTCAACTTGACTTCGTAATTCGGACAAATTAATTTACATCAGTTTTTTATTTGAATCATAGTATTATAATTTCTACTTGAAGTCGAAGCTGAATTTCGAAATTGAAGTTATCGTTAACACGTTTTTAAAAGATCACTTGGATCCAAAAATGTCGACCATCACTTAATAAATCTTACTCACACTCAAGCTCATTCACGATCACGTGAACTCTCGTGACTCACCAAAAATCGCTCATTCATGGCGAATTTTTGAAAATATTTGATGTCAAACTTTTCGGACAAGCGTTAAAATGCATTGAAAATGGTACAAAATATTACAAATTTTTTTAATTCACATCCGAAACGCCGAAATCGGATCACACCTTAAGAAGTGATGAAATGTTGTACATTCGTCCCATGACAAGCCTATGTTAAATGCATGGCTTCTACGCCAATTTGCCCCACTTCCGGATCCAAACAGAACATTTTCACTAAGTTTTGACGACGCTTTTTTTGCTGGGCAGTTTTACTCTTTGTGCAAAATTTGAAGCCAATCAAGATGAAACTCTGGCCTATTGGGCCATATAAGTGCATATCGGACGAAAGATATGTATGGGAGCTATATCTTAATTTTAACATATTTGTTTGATATTTACAAGTTTTACGCGACTCACAAAATATTCGAATGTACGAAATTCAACCAGTACACTTAAATTTAAAGATTTTACCTCTGAAGACTATATCAGATTCTTGAGTTTTAGAGAAATCATTAACATCTCTTGTAAGTGTGCAAGAAAATTATAAAATAATGTCTTGATTTGAAATCATAAATCTGTAGATTTTCACCCGTGAAGTAAAATCTGGAAGTTTTACATTGAGTTTCAAGCAATTTTCATGATCGGTGCGCCTTATATACCCTCAAGAAGTGAAATTTCATGCAAATCGGATAAAAACTACGGTTTCTAAGGAGTTAAATCGGGAAATCGTTCTTATGGGGGTATACTAATGGTCCCAAAATAATCCTACATTTCGAATTTGATGCAAATTGGATAAAAACTACGGTTTCTAGAATCCCAAACAATAAAATAATTTCTTGCACACCTATTTATAGTCCTAAACAACCTCCAGCAACCACGGTTTCTACAAAAAAAAGTAAAATCGGGAGATCGGTCTATATGGGTTCTATACTAAAACATTGACCGATACTCACCATTTTCGGCGTATCTCTTTATGGTCCAAAAATAATTCTAGATTTCGAATTTCATGCAAATTGGATAAAAACTACGGTTTTTATAATCCCAAGAAATAAAATCCGGAGATCGGTCTATATTGGGGATGTATCAAAACATGAACCAATACACGCCCTTTTCGGCACACCTCTTTATGGTCATAAAATACCTCTAGATTTCAAATTTCAGGCAAATTGGATAAAAACTACGATTTCTATAAGCCCAAGACCCCAAATCGGGAGGTCGGTTTATATGGGGACTATATCAAAACCTGGACCGATATAGCCCATCTTCGAATTTGACCTGCCTGCAGACAAAAGACGAGCTTGTGCAAAATTTCAGGGTGATTGCATCATTATTGAAGACTGTCTGTGATTACAACAGACAGCCAGACAGACAGACAAAATTTTCTATAGAAATAAAATGTTGACAAAATTTTCTATAACAATAAAATTTTGACCAAATTATCTATAGAAATAAAATTTTGATAAAATTTTCTATAGAAATAAAATTTTGAAAAATTTTCTATAGAAATAAAATTTTGAAAAATTTTCTATAGAAATAAAATTTTGAAAAATTTTCTATAGAAATAAAATTTTGACAAAATTTTCTACAGAAATAAAATCTTAATAAAATTATCTATAGAAATAAAATTTTGACAAAATTTTGTATAGTAATAAAATTTTGACAAAATTTTGTATAGTAATAAAATTTTGACAAAATTTTCTATAGAAATAAAATTTTGGTAGTCTATTTTTGGCGATATGGACCAATTTTTGTGTGATTGGCTATATATAACTATAGACCGATATGGACCAATGTACCAAATTTCAACCGAATCGAATGAATTTTGCTCCTCCAAGAGGTTCCGGAGGTCAAATCTGGGGATCGATTTATATTGGGGCTATATATAATTATGGACCGATATGGACCAATTTTTACATGGTCGTTAGATACCACATACTAACACCACGTACCAAATTTCAACCGGATCGGATAATATTTGTTCTTCCAAGAGGCTACGGAGTTCAAATCTGTGGATCGGTTTATATGGGGTCTATATAACTTTTTTTTAATCGTTTATTTATTTATCTTACAGTAAAATATACACTAAAATAAACAATAGTATACATACTCTTAACCTATACAATGCTCCTGTTGGAGAACTCTAGTATAATGCATATAATTTAAGTCTTCTTTGTGTTTCAAGTTATACGTAACATAGGAGAAATATAATTGGGCAGTTGGGAACGTAATGAATGGGGTCTATATAATTATGGACCGATGTGAACCAATTTTTGCTTGGTTGTTGGAGACCATGTAATGACACCACATACCAAATTTCAACAGGATCCTCCAAAAGGCTCCGGAGGTCAAATCTGGGGATCGGTTTATATGGGGGCTATATATATATATATATATTTATGGACCGATATGGACCAATTTTTGCATGATTGTTATAGACCATATACTAACACCACATACCAAATTTCAAGCGGATCGGATGAATTTTGCTCCTCCAAGAGGCTCTGCAAGCCAAATCTGGGGGTCGGCTTATATGGGGGCTATACGTAAAAGTGGTCCGATATGGTCCATTTGCAATACCATCCGACCTACATCAATAACAACTACTTATGCCAAGTTTCAAGTCGATTGCTTGTTTCGTTCGGAAGTTAGCATGATTTCAACAGACGGACGGACATGCTCAAATCGACTCAGAATTTCACCACGACCCAGAATATATACCGGAATATATACTTTAGAGCAATATTTCGATGTGTTACAAACGGAATGACAAAGGTAATAGACTTCTACAAATTCTATAGACTTAACATCGGCTAATGCCCTGAGGTGGAACACAACGTTAGTATGAACACAAGTAAGTAAAGTCTAAAGTCGGGCGGGCCGACTATATTATACCCTTAAAAATGGACTGAATACACGGACGAAAAAGACAGTTTTTCGTATGTTTGGGTGTAAAAATTATATGGTTGGAACTCAAATTTTTTAACACAATATTTTTAAGTGCAAGCCTATAATGTTCATAGACTAGCATAACATGTTTGGGACATATATGTTAATATGATAGAACATATTATGTTTGGGACATAAAATGTTTGTAAATATAATATGCTTAAATGCAAACATATATTAATGTGGAAATAGGCTATAAACATATATGTGTTTAGAAATAGAGACCTAGAGAGTATGCTGCAAGTAAAACAATGGAAGTAACCAATTGGCGCCTTAAAAATATATCCACACAAAGAAAATTTCATTAAAATTTTTTACTACCAGTGTATGACCTAAGGTGAAACATAATATGTTTGAACAACACAAAAAATATTTTGTTTGCACCAATTCTGAAAATATATATGCTTGAAGCAAAATGTGTTTGGAGTACATGTTACAAAAGCTATTTTTTTTTTTTGAGGGTGTAGTCTAAGTGAGCCTGATACATCGGGCTGTCACCTAACCTAACCAAGAATAATAATACTGCTATCTCTGCAAAAATTTAACGCACATGGGAGAATAACTTTGGCCTCCGTGGTTATATGTGTAAATCGGGCGAAATATATATATGGGAGCTATATTTAAATCTAAACCGATTACAATCAAATTAGGCACATTTAACGATAATATTAAACGGACTGGTTGTGCAAAATTTGAAGTCAATCAGGGCAAAACTTTGGCTTTTAAGGCTATATACGTAAAAATCGGACGAAAAATATATATGGGAGCTATATCTAAATCTGAACCGATTTGGCTGATATTTTGTACATTTGGCTGTTCGAATTTTTTTTAAACGATGGGTCTCTGACATTTCCTTTTTGGCGTTACATACAAATGCACAAACTTATTATACCCTGTACTACAGTAGTGGTGAAGGGTATAAATATGGGAACATTTAAATCTCAAACGAAGCAAATAGGAAACTTCGCAAAAGTGTATTTATGATTTATCGGTCGATATATATGTTTTAGAAGTATAGGAATATTGAGATCATTTGTACAAGTTTTTGACTTAGCAGTGGTGATTTTACAATGAAAATTAGGATATTTTGGGCATTTTTTACTAAATCGGAAAAACATATATATAGGAGCTATATCTAAATCTGAACCAATTTCAACCAAATTTCAACCCTGTGAAAAATTTCACGTAAATCAGAGAACAAATTTGGCCTCTGTGGTCATATTAGTGCAAATCGGGCGAAAGATATATATGGGAGCTATATCTAAATCTGAACCAATTTCAACAAAATTTAGCACACTTGACTACACTACTAATTGTTCTCTTTGTGCAAAAAATCAAGCAAATTAGGGTAAAACTCTGGCTTCTGGGGCCATATAAGTGCATATCGAGCGAAACAATATATTTGGGAGCCATATCTAAATCTGAACCAGTTTCTTCCGAAATACATAAATAGGGTTCTATTTCGAACAGGAGCTTGTGTCAAATTCGAAGTCGATTGGACTAAAACTGCGACTTGGATCACAAAAATTTGTTCACAGACAGACGGACATGTCAATATAGAATCGGGGAACCGCCCAGAGCCTTATTGCCAAAGACACCATATGTCTATCTCGTCTCCATTTGGGTGTTGCAAACATATGCACTAACCTATAATACCCTGTTCCACAGTGTGGTGCAGAGTATAAAAAGCTAAAAACTTGGTTATTTTGACAACGCATGGTGTCATTTTACCGTTGTCAGATTGACAACTCTGTTCTCCGTTTGACATCGTATTTGTGTTGATTCACTTTCATGAAGTTATGGGTGTAGGTGTGCTTTTGGGCCCCGGTCGACTTTCTGCTTTACTCACGTGTTTACAATGCCTTTATTTTAAAGAAGCCATGTCTTTGGCTCGTAATCAATACCAAAATTCTTAAGTGAAGGTCAAAATCTTTAGATTCCAGTAAAGTTTCTTTTAGTGTACTTTTAAAAACATAAAAATGCGTAATTTGCTTTTCCAACAATTAATTCAAATTTTAGATATATATGAACATTTAAGTTAATATATGAACATTAAGTAATTAGCAATTTTTTACATTATATTAATTGAGCAATCGCTATGGAATGGCTTGGTATATTCACATTCGAACAACTAATTAGACAGTTCGAGCTAAACCACCGGTTGAATATAACTAAAAGACTATGCCTTCTGATTATTTTCTATTGGTGCTTATAGTGGGCATATTAACCACAATTCTAGAGGGAAAGGTAAAGTGATTGGTTCCATTTACAATTTAAAAAAATTTTATTGTTCCTCATCCTTATTATAAAGCGTGATTTTACCCTTGAGCTACTTGAGGTCAACTACAATGTATCTTCTGAGATGACTTTTCTGGAACTCATTAACGCTTCCATTGCAAATCAAAAAAGTTTAAATATTGATATAAACTTCAAAGAGAATATTAAAGAGTTCCCATCTAAGGTTGCCTGTTATCTTTACATAACGAAATCCGCTACTCGTCGTATGACAGTTTTTGAAGCACAAATTGATTTATGTAGCCTTTTGGATACCAATCAGAATAATTTTTTATGGATAATATCTAAGGAAATGAGGAGGAGTTCCAATTTTCCTCAAAAGTGTCCATTACTGAAGGTAAATTCCAGATGATTCGTAATTTCTCTAACTAATATGTGCCAATTTATTTCCCATTTAAAGGACACTCTCTATTCAATTAAGAATTATACATTAAATGATGAAAGTTATCCAGCATTCCTGCCAAAAGGAAATTTTGAATTCATTGTCCAAGCAAGACCGAATAATATTGGTGTAATAAATCTTAAATTCAGTGGTCGTATAAAAAAGTAAAAACTACTCACGTGACACGTTTGCTGTATACTAATATAGCAAACATGTCACGAAAGTTGTACACGCATGAGAGGTGTCCGCTTCTCAGTTTGAGAGGTTTCACTGTATATTATAGAAATGTCAATTTATGTATAACCAACATAGAATTGCTACGGCATAACAATGTAATTTGTTTTTTGAATGTTTTCTTTAAGTACATATATTATTTGGGATTGGTAATAAAATTTAATAGCAATCTAACATAGAATTTTTTTTTTAATAAGTTTCGTCATTGAGCGGCAATTTGAAATATTCACTTTCATGAACTTAGTGTGGATGCTGGAGCCCAGTCAAAATCATTTGTTTTTACATTAAATCGAAGTTTGCAGGGATCGAGCAAGGTATCATGAGTTATTGCCCATGCATTGTAATATCCAGAATGAACCGATATTGACCGATTGTGTCTTTGCCAAAACAACTCAGGATTCCAGATAATGTAACGGTGTCCGTCTGTATGTAGGCATATTTTTGTAATGATTTTGACCTTACCTTAAGGATTTTGGTATTGATTCTGAACCAAAGAAGCTGCTTCTTCAAAATAAATATAATGCTAAGGAGCTCTATAAAATTATAATTGGGATACAAATCTAATCGAATTTTCTTTCTCTTTTTGCGATATAACTATTAACAAAGCCATTCAGGTAAAAATAAAAGTCAATTAAAATTCCACATTATGCCAGATTAATCAAAGTATTGGAATTGAAGTGTTGTTTACTTTTGCACGGGTATGTACTACGGGGAAAGTACTTCTCTGCAGCATTACACTGAAAACAAGTATTGTCGTGAGTCCAAAGATTTCATGGCCTTAAAATACGATTGTGTTTTTTTTTTTGCTTAGCATAGAAGACGAAATTCTCTAATATAAAATTATTTTTTACTGGTCCAAAAGTCTTTTGAGACTTTTAAATGAAGTCGCTTTGTCCTTATAATTAAGTGATTTGACTTAAAAATGGACATGAAAGAAAAATTTTGTTTGTATAAAGTCAACTTGCCTTTAAAACTTTTGAAAAATTCTTCAAAATCGATGATGGAATTTGTTGTCTTTTTGCAAAGCAAAAATTCGTTTAAAAATTGGACATGTCTTTCAACACATTAGTTTAAAAACGTATTTTACTTGAAATATGGCATAATTTCTACTTAAAGTCGAGTCTGAATTTGGAAATTTAGATAGCACATTAATAAAAAAAAAATTAAAACAAGAATATACGGCCGTAAGTTCGACCGGGTCGAATTTTATGTACCCTCCACCATGGATTGCGAAGAAACTTCTACGAAAGACTGTCATCCACAATCGAATTACTTGGCTTGTGGTAATACTTACCGATGGTAAGGTATCTTATCTTAACATCGTCTTCTAAATTGTATGTTAGTCCATACGTAGTATATATTAGACAAAACAAGTATATACGGTCGTAAGTTCGGCCAGGCCGAAGCTTATGTACCCTCCACCATGGATTGCGTACACGCTCACAAAAAATCGCTTCTGTAACATATACTCCCAAACATATATTGCTTCAAGTATATATATTTTTGGGTATTGCCCAAACATTTATATGTTTGATCTCTTCCAATATATAATATGTTTGAAAGCATATTGGTTTAAACAATATATGTTTGGGTAGTCTAAGTTCCAAACATTTTGTATTTGTGCATCCAAATTCAATAATGTTGTCTTCCAAAAAACAATATTTTATTATGTAAACATATAATATGTTTGGAAGCATTTTGCACCCAAAAATATTATATGCTTAAAAAAAATTCTCCCAAACAATATTGTGCTCAAAATTTTATTTATTTATTTATATATTTACAATTATTATGAAAATAAACAGGTAATATAGGTGCTAGGTTTTCGACCTGAATGCTCAAAATTTTGTTTCTGCCCAATTGTATATTCCCCCACATATTTCTCACTTCCACGAGATTTTTTAGTTCTTAGCACCTTTTTCTGTAATACAAACATTGTAGAAGAAATTATTCAATTTTATGATTTTTTTTATTTTAATTTTACCTTTTGCCGGACGGGGATTCGAACAGCGGACCACACAGTTTGTAAGGATCAAAGAAGTAGCTGATCAATTGCACAAGGAAAAATAAAATGTTAATTTTGTAATAACAAGCAACAACCACCAACTTAATTCAATATCGCTCCCTGTTAAATAGCGCTCCAAGCTACTAAACACATATATGTTTATAGTCTATTTCTAAATTAATATATGTTTGCATCCAAGCATATTATATTTACAAACATTTTATGTCCCAAACATAATATGTTCTAACATATTAACATATATGTCCCAAACATGTTATGCTAGTTTATGAACATTATATGCTTGCACTCAAAAATATTGTGTTTAAAAATTTGTGTTCCAAACATATAATGTTTATAGCCAAACATATGAAAAACAGTCTTTTTCATCCGTGTAGAAACTTCTTCTAAACACTGCCATCAACAATCGAATTACTTGGGTTGCGGTAACACTTGCCGATGGCAAGGTATATTAAAACCTCTTAACACCGTCTTCTAAATCGTAAGTAAGTCATACGTGGTATATATTAAATTAAAAACAAGTAAGTAAAGTAGAATGTCGGGCGGGGCCGACTATATCATACCCTAAACCACCATTACAGAATTAGTAATCATAAGCATTTGTGGGGTAACATATAGGTATGGGAGATAAACCCCAGTTGCATATTTAGAAAATTAAGGGATACATGTCCATGGGTGCTTTGTGTCAATCTGACTAAAGCTCATAGTCAATGTTGCCAGGGAAAATGTTCGCTTTACCCTACACGGACAAAAAAAGTTAACTACTTTCCCATACATTCTCAATCAATTTTCCCTACTATATTTTTCGTTAAATTTAAAAAATTTTACAAAACAAAAATGGTTCTAAGTACTTTATTATCTTAAAACATGAATATGCAACGTATATAACTTAGAATATAAATTTGTATTACCACCACGGTTTCCACAGTTGGTAGAATTCTACCCAAATTAGTAATCTTTTTTGTTAAATCTCTATAAAAATAAAATTTTGGAAAAAGTTTCTATAAATAAATTTTTGTGAGAAATTTTTCTATAGAAATAAAATTTTGACAATAAATTCTATGGAAATAAAATTTTGAGAAAAGTTTTTATAGAAATAATATTTTGAAAAAAATTTCTATAGAAATACAATTTTGACAAAATGTTCTATAGAAATAAAATGTTGACAAAATTTTCTGCAGGAATAAAGTTTACCACACATTGTTAGAGATCCAGCCTTGCCGGCTTCTAATTTCCTCCTCTAGAGCCACCAAAATGTAAAAATTATTACAAATTGTGTTGAGTGAAAATGTCCTACATTGTGGCCCTACGTCCCTACAAGACGCTAAATATTAGAAAAACCCTACATATAGGGAATTTCCCCTACTTCTAGCAACACTGGCTGTGTTGATATTGCACCTACGGAGTTAGTATGCCACTAATATTGAGCCCATTATTAAAAAAGAGACAATCGTTAAATTAGTGTGGGTTAGGTTAAAGTGGCAGCCCGATTAAGATTCAGGCTCACTTAGACTATTCAGTCCATTGTGATCCCATTGTGTGGGTAATAAATACAAATTTGTAAAAATCGAGCAATATTCTTTTGTAAGAGCTACAAGTATGTATAAGTACGATCGGCAAGTACATCAAAATTTGAAATTTGAGTAACATTGGTTAATAAATAAGAGTACTATGGCCAAATTTGGGAAAATCGAGCGATGCATATATATGGAAGCTATATCTAAATCTGAACCAATTTGCATAATATTTTGCGGGGTTGATTAATACCACCAAAAAGGTTACCTTGTGCAAGATTTGAGTTACGTAATGAGGCCTGTATGGTCAAACATAAGGTTATAAGGGCGAATTTTTCAAAATCGGGTGATACATATATGGGAGCTATATCTAAATTTGAACCGATTTCGATGAAATTTAGCACATATAGTTGGTACTATAGAGGACTGGATCTAGCCACCTTTTAGTAAGATCGGTTAATAAATAAGGGTTCTGTGGCCAAATTTGGGAAAATCGGGCTATACATATATATGGGAGCCGTATCTAAATCTGAACGGATTTCGGCGATTTTTTGCACATATAGTTAGTGCTATAGAAGACTACATTTAGCCAAATTTGGGTAAGATCGGTTGATAAATAAGGGTTTTATGGCCAAATTTAGAAAAATCGGGCGGTACATATATATGGGAGCTATAGCTAAATCTGAACCGATATCGATGATTTTTTGCACATATAGTTAGTGCTATAGAAGACTACATTTAGCTAAATTTGAGTAAGATCGGTTGATAAGTAAGCGTTTAATGGCCAAATGTAGAAAAATCGGGCGATACATATATATGAGAGCTATATCTAAATCTGGACCGATTTGGATGAAATTTTGTAGACTTGAAGGGCGATGGAAAAGATTACATTTTGCCAAATTTGGCGACGATCCGTTTGAAACAAAGTGCAACGTGACCCCATTTGTCGAAATCGGGCGATACATATATATGGGAGCTATATCTAAATTTGATCCGATATCTTCCAAATTCAATAGCGTTCGTTCTTGTGCCCAAAATACTCCCTGTACCAAATTTCATCAAAATCGGTTAATAATTGCGACCGGAATCCTGTGAACAACAAATACATTGACAGACGGACGGACGGACGGACACCACTAGATCGACTCAGGAGGTGATTCTGAGTCGATCGGTATATATTTTATGGGGTCTAAAATCAATATTTCTGGTAGGCACATTTTTTGGCCGATCAAACTTTTTATACCCTGACCACTATGTGGTTTAGGGTATAAATACCGATTAACTACGTATATAATTCAGTTTGACAAAATTTTCTTTAGAAATAACATTTTAACAAAATTTTCTATAGAAATAAAATTTTGACAACATTTTCCATAGAAATAACATTTTGATAAAATTTTCTATAGAAATAAAATTTTTGTAGATTATTTTTGGCTCAAGTGGAAACCATGATTATGAACCGATATGGACCAATTTTTGTGTGATTTGGGATCGGCTATATATAACTATAGACCGATATGGACCAATTTTGGTATGGTTGCTAGCGGCCATATACCATATACTAACACCATGTTCCAAATTTCATTCGGATCGGATGAAATTTGCTTCTCTTAGGCGCTCCGCAAGCCAAATCTGGGGATCGGTTTATATGGGGTCTATATATAATTATTAACCGATGTAAACTAATTTTTGCATGGTTGTTAGAGACTATATACCAACACCATGTACCAAATTTCAGCCGGATCGGATGAAATTTGCTTCTCTTAGATGCTCCGCAAGCCAAATCTGGGGATCGGTTTTTATGGGGGCTATATATAATTATGGACCGATGTGGACCAATTTTTGCATGGTTTTTATGGACCATATACTAACAACGTGTACTAAATTTCAGCCGGATCGGGTGAAATTTGCTTCTCTTTGAGGCTCCGCAAGCCAAATCTGGTTGTTAGAGACCCAAAAGCCAAATCTGGGGGTCCGTTTATATGGGGGCTATACGTAAAAGTGGACCGATATGGCTCATTTGCAATACCATCCGACCTACATCAATAACAACTGCTTGTGCCAAGTTTCAAGTCGATAGCTTGTTTCGTTGGGAAGTTGGCGTGATTTCAACAGACGGACGGACATGCTTGGATCGACTCAGAATTTCACCACGACCCAGAATATATATACTTTATCGGGTCTTAGAGCAATATTTCGATGTGTTACAAACGGAATTGCAAAGTTAATATACTATGGTGGAGGGTATAAAAACCTTATTACTCGCTTCTTTGGCTTGGAATCAATACCAAAATAATTCAAGAAAATACTAAATCTTTGAAATGTGATCGAAATCCATACTTCGATATGTTACAAAGGCACTCTGATACCCATTTTATCTTATTTAAAACAAATTACTATACAAAAAGCAAATTTCAGAATAAGTCATCGAAATCTAATAAAACCGCTCAGCGTTAATTATATGGTAATTGTGATGTGATAATAACACACGTATGTGGAAAGAAATAAAAATTATTATTTATTCACCATAATTATATTGGACTTTTTACCATATGTATGTGTAATAATTATTACGGTTACTAATGATTTCTACAGCAGTAAAAAGCTTATAGGAACAATTCTGATTTTATTAAAATCAAGCTAACAAAACTGCAATTAATCAAATAACTCAACACTACAGTATTGGGGAAAAAGTTTGTATATTTAAGAGTAAATTAGAGTGACATCAATGGAAAACTTTTTCCCCTTGAGCTTACAACACTGAGAAAATAGATTACCCAATCCCAATTATTGTGCCTTTACTTAAATTATTATTATTTTAGTTTTCGTTGCGGTAAAGAAATTACGAGAAATTGCACTAAAGATACATTTGAGACGCAAATCAGCTTTATTTGTCATTCCGTTTGTTAGTTAAGTTAGTTATAGGTTTTAGGTTCACTTAGATTATTTATCTTCTTTCTTGTCAATGAGTGCATTATTGAGGGGAAATAATCAACCGCGAAAAAACTTTTTGGTGTTCGGTCGAAATTGGGATTAAACCGATCACCCTTTGTATGCAAGGTGGCCAAGCAAACATTTGCTCCCATTAGTTGTGAAAATTTTCTTTTTGGATCCAAAAATGGAGTGAAATTGACGCAGGAGCGATGAATTTAACGTGTACTTGTCATACGACGGATGTCAACCATTTCAACTACCGTTATACTGAATTTGCATTACTTCTTAAGGTGTGAGAATCAGCGTTACCGTTGCGCCACTTTAGTGGCGAATTTGCCGTAATTGTTCCACTTTTTGAAAATTCCCAACAGTAACGCTGGTGAGAATACAGTGTTTTGGATGTGAATCATAAAATTCTGTGATATTTTACCAAATATTTTTTTTTTTAATTTTTCATGATTATTAATACACTCTAAAGCTTGTCTGGAACATTTGACCTCCAATACTTTCAAGAATTCGCAAATTTTCTTCAAGGAATTTAACATTTATATTCAATTGCCCTAAAAGCTGAAATCTAAAAATATATTGGGTTCATAAAGAGATATGTGAAAGTTGGTTTTTGTACCCTAATCCACATAGTGGTCAAGGTATAATAACTTTGATCTGTCAAAAAATGTGCCTACCAAAAATATTGATTTTAGACCCCATAAAATATATACCAATCGGCTCAGAATCACCCCATGAGTCGATTTAATCCTTGGTGTCCGTCCGTCTGTCCATGTATTTGTTGTTCACAGGATTCCGTGTTTTTTTGCTATAGGGACGAACACTATTGAATTTGGACAAAAATAGGATCAAACTTAGGTATAGCTCCCATATATATGTATCGCCCGATTTTGAAAAATGTCTCCTAATAAATATATTTTTGACCATAGTGGCCTCATTTATTAACGGATCTTACTCAAATTCTGTAATATCAACTAAACCTGCAAAAGATAATCCAAATCGGTTCAGATTTAGATATAGCACCCATATATATGCATCGATCGATTTTCCCAAATGTGGCCATGAGACTTATTTATTAACCAATGTTACTCAAATTTCAAATATTGAAGTATTAGCCGATCATAGTAAGACTTACATGTAGCTCTTACTTAAATTTATCTCCCAAGTTTAGCAAATTTGGTTTTATTACCCACACTAATTGACCGATTTCCTCTTTTTTTTTAATAATGGACTCAATATTAGTGGTATACGAACTCTGTAGATTTAGAATCAACTATAGCTCTTCATATAAGACTTTTCGTTTCAGATTGTGATGAAACTCCCATGTACCGCTTAATTTTCTTAAATATGGAAATACGCTTTATCTCCTACCCCTATTTCAATGATACCCAACAAAACCTTATAATTCAGTAGGGGTGGTTTAGGGTATGATATAGTCGTCCCGCCCGACTTTCTACTTTACTCACTTGTTTATCGTTAAGAGTGATTTAATTCCCAGTCTCCCGATTTAACTTCTTGAGGAGATAGAAGGAACACTGATTATCCAAATTGCCCAAAACGAGAAGTAAAATATCCAGATTTTACTTCTCGAACTCATTCGTGTAATGGTTTTGAAAATCGACAAAATTTAGATTTCAAATCATATGAGGAGAGTTTTGTCATCGGATATCCTTGCACGCTTTGACGAGATGTTTGTGATCCCTCGAAAACTCAAACAAAAATTGTTCTTGTAAATCCAGGACCTGATGAAGTCTCCCTATGTAGAAACTTGAAAAGTAATTTAATTTAATTTCCCCCTTGCCCGACTTTTCGACAAACTGCATCAAAGTTTTCCGATTACTTTAAAATTTTTAGGGAAGTGTAGGTGGAGTCTAGACAAATACGTGCTTCATTATTTTTCAATATTTGGTCGGTGAGGGGACCTCCCCTTTGCCCGACATTTCTTCAAAGTACAATGAAAAAAATTTAACTTTTTCAATTTACTTGAAATTTACAGAAGACGTGGGAACCTAATTTTTTTCATTTCAACCATATTTGGCATCCCTAGTAAGAATGTCAATGCCATGTGCAAAATTTGACTTACATCGCAGTAAAACTTAGGCATTTACTGTCATATGAGTGTAAGTAGGGCGAAAGGTATATGTTTATTTAAATCTGAACCGATTTCAATCAAATTTGGCACACTATATACGCCTTGTGCAAAATTTAAAGTAAACCAATTTATAGAAAAACTCTGCCAAAGTTAAATTTTGGTTGTCGGTTTTTATGAGGACTAAATATAAATACGGGCTGATCTTGTACGAAATTTCAATCGGATTGTATGAAAT
The DNA here is from genome assembly GCF_050003625.1 of Haematobia irritans. Taxonomy (NCBI): domain Eukaryota; kingdom Metazoa; phylum Arthropoda; class Insecta; order Diptera; family Muscidae; genus Haematobia; species Haematobia irritans. The sequence continues at coordinate 72,124,338 of NC_134399.1, read as the reverse complement.
GAAGTCTTCCAAGAGATACCGAAATCAAATCTTGCGGGTCCGTTTTTATGGGATCTATATATAATTTTAGACCGATATGGACCAACTTTTTCAGGGTTCTTAAAGGCATGTGCTTGCTTTATGAGGACTGAGACCAATATGTCGATGTGCTACAAATGGTATGACAAAGTTAGGTATACTAACCTTACCTCACCTTATGGTGGAGTGTAAAAAAATTACTTTCTGACTACAACTAAAATTTTTTCAAGGTGAACATTTTAGTTTCACCGACAACTTAAACCCCAACGAAGTTTTGTAAAAATGGACAGAAGGGTTGCTATTAAGTTTTTATTGGCAGGACGTTGAACATTTATATGACAAGACAACGAAATTGAATTTACTTACAAATAAGTTCTTAAAATCCAGCACATAATTTAAGGATACTCATATGATTGCTAACCCTTGTCACTGTCAAATTTTATCGACATACCCATATGTCATACCCATTTTGTTTGGGCATTTTAATTATTCCGATGATATGTGTATACATGAGCATACGTTTGTTGGGGTGAACCCATTCAAAATCGATTCTGAAAGTGCATTTAAAATTAAATTTATCAGATGGAGTGTTAAAATGGAAAAGCGAAAGAGATAGTCTAAGTGAGCCTGATACGTCGGACTGCCACCTAACCTAACCTAAAATGGAAAGACAACCATAAAACATGCGTTGTATTTTTTTTACCCACCACATACTCCTTTGTCATTCCGTTTTTAATACACCGAAATATTGGTCTCATACTAGATAAAATATATATGTATATCCTGGGCCGTGGTGAAATAAACCGATCCTCATGGAGGAAGAGATTTCATCCAATCCGGTGTAAATTTTTTAGAAATATGACCTCCAACTTCCATACACCAAATTGGTCCATGTCGGAGCATAATTATATGTAGCCTCCCGATCCCCACTTTTGACTTCTTGAGCAGCCTGGAAAAGTTATTTTCATCCGATTCGATTGAAATTTGGTACGTGACATCACGTATATATGCTTTCTACTCACACAAAAATTGGCTTCTAATATCGGGATAGTTGCGGATAATTTGCATTCAGTTTGTACTTCCAGGATATCTGCTATTAATATCAGTCAATAGCAATTTTTTGGTTATTTGAAAGTACTGTAGGTTGTTAGTTGCAGCGGCACACCCTAATATAATGTTTATTGAACTTTCCTCCATGTCCTGTTGGGAAATCACAAACTAACAACAGGAACGAGAGTGTGCCATATAAAGAGTATTAGTGGAAATCCTTTGGAAGTTTGCTTGAAAATTAAATTAAATATACATATCCATAGTCATTGTGTCATCAACAATGAAGTGGTGACATAAAGTACAAGTAAATCGATTACTTTCCGATTTGGTATAGTGGAAAAAATAGTGGCAATGGCTGAAAAAATCATATTAACCCAGATTGTAAGTATGGATGTATGAGATGTATGTTAAGCAATCCTGAACGATTTGAGGATTCGGTTTAATAAGTGGCATATCAGTTTAGAAGTCCACAAATGAACCCATGTACAGGGCGAATTAAAATATTGGTTGAAAAAAGTATAAAAGACCCTATGTTTTGTCTCAAATATCCACTCTTTGTAACGAATTACATGAACGCAATATTCCCATATATATGCTCCCGACTTCTTTAGAATTAAGTGCGAGACTATTCAGTACAATATTTTATACAAAATATTACCATAGTCTTAAGTGATCTATACCGAAGACCATGAAAAAGACCAGTCGTCAGTACGAACACGTGTATAATTAGGCATGTATAGATTTGTATCTGGGCTTTTCTTTTCAATGACTCAATTCATCAAATTCAAAACCCGTCTTTATATAATTATTTTCCGAAATGAACCAATTTTTGCATGGTTGTTAAAATACATATACTAACATCACGTATAAATTTTTAACCGGATCGGAAGAAATTTGCTGTTTCAAGAGCGTTTGCAAAACAAATTTAGCGATCGATTTATATGGGAGCTATACCTAACAGTGGTCTGATATCATCAGGTTTACATCAATAGCAACTACTTGTGCCCAGAGATGGTCTGTATCAAACTTTGTGAAGTTTGTGACTGTCGCAAAGTTGTAAACATCGTAAACGTCACGTACACTTCGTAAATGTAGAAAAAGAAGCAAACGTCCCAAACTCCAAATACTTCAGTCCCTTCAGCTAGGCAGCGAATGATATTCAATATGAGAAAAGAGTTCAATTAGGAACTCACCCCAAACTTACTATCACGCAGGGAAGAAACATGATTGTCACAATCATATTCGAAGAGCAAAATAATATGATAGCAGCTATTTTTGCGGCGACCATGTAACATTTTAACCTGCAACCATGTTGGCTCAGTGAACATGGTTCTAAGAAAAATACAATTGTCCTCATCTAAAATGTTACTATATTGATAAAAAGAATTTTGTTTCCAATGACAATGGTCACGATTTAAAATGTTATCGTATTCATTCAAAATGTTTTTCTTCCAGTTAAAAGAACATGGTCACAACCTAAAATGTTTTGATCTTTATGAAAAAACTTTTTTCGTCGTCGAAAAAGGACGCCACTTGAGAAAAGAAAACACAAAATTAACTTTATTTATTTGTTTTTATTTATTTATAAACTAATTTATTGTTTATTGGTATTTATAATGTCGGGCAAGCAAACATCACATATTTTTACACACTCTATTTTGGTTCAATTTCAACAATAAGTAACCATTCCATATTTACTTCGTGTCCATCAAATGTACCAACGCAGACATCATTTAAATGCTAATAAAAATAAATTATACCATATAGCAAAATGCAGAACAAAAAACAGGTACATTTTTTTCAATTACACTTTCCTTTTTTTGTGTTCACATAAAACCACGTGCCACTTCTGAATAAATAAATTAACACAAAACACAGTAAATCCGTATTCTCCATCCATTCCAAGAAACAATCAATACACGACTGACGCGCAAAATGAAAATCATGTGTACCTGCTCAATGTTTTTATAAAATTCTTGTCGCTGCAAAAAATAAAAAAAAATTAAATGGTCACGAAAACAATGTACATGGTCTTTATGGCCATGTAACGGTTGTAGACATGTCTATACGTAAACTATAAAAATATTTTTTTCTCCGCAAAAAAGTAAAAAAATTGAATGGTCAGGTACATGATTTTCCTGACCATATAATGTTCTCAAATTCTATCATTTAAATAATAGAACATGTTTGCGGCATTTGAGAACCATTTAAATGCTTATTGCCAACATATATTTTTCTCCGCTCGAAAATTATTTTTACAAAGCCAAATACATGGTTTTCGCGACAATTACATACTCTAAATAAGCATTAAATGGATGCTGCAACCATGTCCAAACATGTTTTTTCTGTGCTTGATCAATTACTCGATGGTGCAGTAAACGTGATGGTCGGTATTCGCTCATAATTAAAATCGCACAAATTTCTGCAGAAACGGGAAGGAAAGAAAACTACTTAAGTCTTGCATAAGTGAATTGCTGTTTAGAGATAATTTCATAAAATCACTTTTTGGCTTATTAGACTCAATGACCATACTAATTAAAAATGTTCAAACTTGTAGCTAGTCATTCGCTGATGCAACTAAAGCATGTATGGACATTACGGACCACGAAAACCAAGAATAGTTTGAAGTTGCGAATGTAAATCCAGTAGAGTTTTGAATAAATACAATATAAAGCATTTTTTGTATACCGGGGAGCCTAACTAAATTAAATTAGAACAAGTATACACGGTTGTACTAAAGATTGTCATCCACAATCGAAGTAATTGGGTTGCGGTAACACTTGCTGATGGCAAGGTATTTTAAAACTTCTTAACACCGTCTTCTCAATGGTAAGTTAGTCCATACGGGGTATATATTAAACAAAAAAAGGCCGATTAAATACGTATATAATTCAGTTTGACAAAATTAAAATAAAATTTTGAAAACATTTTCTATAGAAATAAAATTTTGACAAAATTTTGTTTAATAATAAAATTTTGACAAAATTTTCTATAGATATAAAATTTTGACAAAATTTTGTATAGTAATAAAATATTGACAAAATTTTCTATAGAAATAAAATTTTGACAAAATTTTCTATAGTACTAAAATTTTGAGAAAATATTCTATAGAAATAAAATGTTGGTAGATTATTTATGGGGATCGGCTATGTATAACTATAGACCGATATGGACGAATTTTGGCATGGTTGTTAGTGGCCATATACTAGCGCAATGTACCAAATTTCCACCGGATCGGATGAGCTTCGGAAGTCAACTTTGGGGATCGGTTTAAATTGGGGTTATATATAATTAAGACCGGCATGGACCAATTTCTGCATGGTTGTTAGAGACCATATACTAACACCACGTACCAAATTTCAACCTGATCGGGTGAATTTTACTCATCCAAGGGGCTCCGGAGGTCAAATCTGGCGATCGGTTTATATGGGGGCTATATATAATTATGGACCGATGTGGACCAATTTTTGCATGGTTGTTAGAGACCATATACTAACACCATGTTCCACGATCCCACGGCGGCGGGTTCTGTGTACCGGATCGACCCGATGGACCCCATCCATTGGCCAGCGGCTGCCACATCAGTGTACGTGTTGTTTCGTCCGTCTTTTTGTGTTGGAGAAGGTGCATCCCGGGGAGCCTTCTCCGTTTGCTGTTGGTCCGAGCCGGGATAGAGGAGAACCCCGGACCATAGTATTGTTCAGTCTGCCGAAACCTGATCCATCACCGTTCGGTTTCGGTCAGGTGTAACCGGTGCTTGGAGTGGGTGCACTTCCGGAACTGCTCCGGCTTAACATCGCTGCGGGAGTATAGTCATATTGACTACGTGGCAGGATGCTGTGCCAGCGATAGCAGCAGCGGTTCGTCTGACTATGCGACTCCCCCGACATCTCCCGTAGAACAATATACTCCGCCGCAGCATCTCACACCCAATATTTTTGTTCCAGTTCCGAATAGTGCATCGTTTTTGCAATTTAATTGCAACGGGCTCCGGGGTAAGATTAGCGAGATCGTGGACTTTATGAATCGGAAAAGGATAAGGGTCGCGGCGATACAGGAAACAAAGCTGAATTCCACCTGCAGCCTACGCCATTGTGATGGATACAATGTGCTTCGAAAGGATCGCACGAGAAGTGGAGGTGGTGGCCTGGCTTTCATATTACACCGTTCCTTGCAGTATAGACCTATCCCGCTTGTGCCAGCAGTTAAGTCTGGGGCTGCCGAGATAGAGCTATACAATGTGTATATACCGCCGGTTGGTAGCTGTGCTCCAGGTTATAGCCCTGCCCACCATGAACTTTGGCATTCTCTCCTAGGTAATGACCAGAGAGGCATAGCTTTGGCAGAGCAGATAGATAACTCCACATTTTGCACGGTGAACGAAGAGGCCCCCACGAGGATTATGGGTGACTGCAGCAGTTCGCCAGATTTATCTTTAGTGTCGCCTGGTCTGATAAATGACGTCTCCTGGCAACCCGTAATTTCATTGGGATCGGACCACCTCCCAATAATTCTCACCATCAACCGACCCTCCGATTTCATAACCTCTGAACGCCGGACGTTTATTAATCAAAAGAAAGCCAACTGGGAAGGCTTCAGAGATTACACCGATCGCCGCTTCAGTGAGCTCATGTTTATGTTGCCCAGAGGGCGTTCCGGGACATTGTCAACGCAGCAGCCGCTTGCTTCATACCCTCTGGTCGAATTGCCCAAGTGAGGCCCAACTTCCCAGCCGAAGCGGCGGGACTCGCAGACGAGCGTGATGAACGCCGTCGTGCTAATTCTGCTGATCCTAGAATCAGAGAACTAAATCTAGAGATTTGTAAGATAGTCGACGAGCACAAGCGGAACACTTGGTTAGAGCACCTGAAGCAATGTAACTTAGGCACAGGGACTGGTAAATTGTGGTCAACAGTTAGAGCCCTCTCGAACCCCGCTACAAGGGATGATGGGATTTCAGTCACCTTTGGCGACGTGACTGTGACTGATCCGAAGAGATGCGCCAAATACTTCAACCGACAGTTTGTCGAGCATCCCGAGAGTGATAGAGCGAAAAGGAGAGCCACACGTCGTATACGTGGTCTCCGAGCTGACGACACACCACAATTTACTGTAGCCGAAGATACCGGTGTCATCAACAGCGTCATCAACAGCGCATCTGGGAATACTGGGAGTTGAGTACTTGACCAGACTCCTCAATTTGTCCTTAGAATTACTCATTATACCCGATGTCTGGAAGATGGGAAGGGTGATTCCACTACTGAAACCAGGCAAGGATTCGAGTAAAGGTGAATCGTACAGACCGATCGCCAGTAGCCAAGACACTTGAGGCACTACTCCTCCCTAGCCTTGTGGAGAATTTTCCAGCTGGCCACCATCAACATGGATTCCGTAAGGTACACAGTACGACGACAGCCTTACATGCCATTTCGACACATATCAATTAATCAGCACAGGCCATGTCATAGGACGGTCCTCGTGGCGCTTGACCTATCGAAAGCATTCGATACGGTCAACCATGCCAAATTATTTGAGGACATCGAGAATACATCCCTACCGGCAGGAGTGAAACGTTGGGTGCTGAATTATATGTGTGGACGCCAGTCGTACGTGGAATTCAGGGACAAAAAGTCAAAACCCCGTAGAGTTAAACAGGGAGTTCCCCATGGTGGGGTGATATCTCCGGCACTGTTTAACCTCTACCTGTCCTCGATTCCACGCCCACCAGACGGCGTCGAGATTGTATCATATGCGGATGACTGTGCAATCTTGGCCTCTGGGCCCAATGTTGATGACATCTGCGATCGTTTAAATGTCTACTTAGCTAATCTTACCAGGTATTTCACTGCGAGAAACTTGAGGATATCCCCCACCAAATCCTCAGCCACACTATTCACTACATGGACGGCAGAAGTGCGCAGGCAGTTGAATATTAGTGTCGATGGCGAAATAATTCCGACCACAAATTACCCCAAGATTCTTGGGATCACATTCGACAGCCTTTTCAGGTCGTCTGCCCATGCCACTGCAATTTGTAATAAGCTCCGTGGTAGAAACAAGGTCCTCAAGTCACTTGCCGGCAGTACTTGGGGTGCGGACAAAGAAACCTTGTTAGCTACCTATAAGGCAATTGGCCGGTCAGTGGTAAACTATACAGCGCCAGTGTGGACACCGCAGACTAGTGATACGCAGTGGAATAACATACAAACCTGTCAGAACGCTGCCCTTAGAACTGCGACTGGGTGTCTCCGCAGCACATCCCTGGATCACCTTTATGTGGAGACAAAGATCATCCCTGTGCGAAGACACCACTACATGTTGTCAAAGCAGTATCTCCTGGGTTGTTAACGCAGTAATCATCCAAACCACCATCTCATGGATGCACAACCACCACCCAGGAACGTAAGGGTTGATATACATAATCTAGAGCGCGAGATCCAGCGCAACAAAAGAGAACCTCTAGATCAAGCAGCGTACCAGGCAGGTTTGAACAGGATTCATGAGTATACTGTAGCTGAAGTGGTGAGAAGCTACAAGGTTAATCCTGTTCTCGGAGTCCGTCCACCGCCCATAGCACCGGAGGAAAGAGACCTCCCACGGCAGACTAGGGTAGTTTTAGCCCAGTTAAGATCAGGCAAGTGCAGCCGCCTCAACTCCTATTTATCAGTAATTGATGGCAGCGTAGCTGACGTATGTCCAATTTGCAACCAAGAGCCACACGACACGCGTCATCTTTTCTCTGGCCCAGCTAAACCGACCCGACTTACCGCCAGGTCACTCTGGACTCACCCCACCTTAGGTTAGGTTAGGTTAGGTTAAAGTGGCAGCCCGATTAAATTTCAGGCTCACTTAGACTATTCAGTCCATTGTGATACCACATTTAACTAAAAGTACCTATTACATATGGGCACTTCTAGTCTTAACCACTGAACCTTCTCTATTATTTACTTTTGTGGAACCAACCAGATTGCTCCAAAAACATTAACAAACTGCTTAAGTTAACGTTTTCCAGGTCAGCCAGTAATCTAAAGCTATATGCTCCTAAAATTCGCTTACGCCTTACACAAAAAGCAGGACACTCACACAAGAGGTGTTTAATTGATTCCTTTTCCTCCACGTCATGACAGCTTATACAATAGTCATTATACTTCGCACTTATAGTTTTTGCAAATTCGCCTATCAGGCAGCGACCCGTTATAGCAGATATTAGGAGTGCTATCTGACGCCTTGAGAACACTAGCATATCTAGTGTGCGGTTTAAGTTTAAATGGGGCCATATTTGCTTGGTGTCGTTACAACCATTGCAATTTTCCCATCGAATATTGGCCATCATAACAGCCTTCTCACGCAGTAAGAGCTTGCAGGTGGCCAGAGGCATACCAACAGATTCTAGTTCCCCTGGAATATGTAAGGTAGTTCCTAGCCTTACTAACACATCTGCTTCACAGTTCCCCGGTATGTTCCTATGACCAGGCACCCATATTAGGTGAATATTGTACTGCTCAGCCATCTCGTTGAGAGATTTGCGGCAGTCGATGGCCGTTTTTGAGTTAAGGAACACAGAGTCCAAGGATTTTATTGCAGGTTGACTGTCTGAGTATATATTAATGCCAATATTTGTTGGAACATTACTTCTCAGCCAATTGACCACCTCTCTTATTGCCAATATTTCAGCCTGAAAAACACTACAGTGATTAGGTAATCTTTTCGCTATTCGAATTTCAAGATCTTTAGAATATACTCCGAACCCCACTTGTCCATTCAATTTGGAGCCATCAGTATAGAAATCTATATATCTTTTATTCCCCGGGGTCTGTGTACACCACGCCTCACTGTTGGGAATTAGAGTTTCAAACTTTTTGTCGAAAAGTGGTTTTGCCAGGGTGTAATCCACTACGTTAGGCACATCTGGCATTACTTTGAGGACCGAACTATGACCGTACGTTTTTTCCGACCACAGCGATAGCTCGCGCAACCGCACAGCCGTTGTTGCAGCTGACTGTTTGGCCAAAATGTCTAAAGGCAATAGATGTAGCATGACATTAAGGGAGTCTGTTCCTGTCTTACTAAATGCGCCTTAGATACATAAGCTCGCCATACGCTGAACTTTATCTAAACAAGTCGGTTTCTGAAGTGCCGGCCACCAGACTACAACACCATAGGTCTAACCACTGCCGTGTATAGCCAATGCACAATTTTTGGTCTTAGTCCCCACTTTTTCCCTATTGCCTTTTTGCACGAGTACAAAGCTACCGTGGCTTTTCTCGCCCTCTCTTCAATATTAAGCCTAAAATTCAGCTTCCTGTCCAAAATAACGCCAAGGTATTTTGCACACTCACCAAAGGGAATTTCAGTACCCCCTAAGGAAATGGGCCTAACCTTGGGAGTTTTGCGATCTTTGCAGTACATGACTATTTCTGTCTTTGCTGGATTTACACCAAGACCATTATCTTTCGCCCATTTCTCAGTCATCCGGAGAGCTCTCTGTATAATATCTCTGATTGTGGATGGGAATTTTCCCCTGACTGCTAGCACCACATCATCTGCGTATGCCACCACTTTTATCCTTTCTTTTTCTAGAGAAACCAGAAGGTTGTTTATGGCAACATTCCAAAGAAGAGGTGATAGAACTCCTCCTTGGGGAGTGCCTCTGTTCACATACCTTTGTATGTTTGCTTGCCCTAGTGTGGCTGAAATACGTCTCTTCATTAGAAGTTCGTCTAACAGCCTAAGTATACCTGGATCAACATTCAGAGTTGTCAGTCCCTTTAATATCGAGCTCGGATGGACATTATTGAACGCCCCTTCGATGTCTAGAAACGCCACGATTGTGTATTCTTTGACAGATAGTGAGCTTTCAATAAAGCTGACCAGTTCATGCAATGCGGTCTCAGTAGACCTGCCCTTCGAGTATGCATGCTGTCGTTTCGAGAGCAAACCTGAATCCACGCTAGTTCTAAGATACATGTCTATCATCCTCTCCAGGGTCTTAAGTAGGAATGAGGATAAGCTGATTGGTCGGAAATCCTTCGCACTCGAGTGAGAGGCTTTTCCTGCTTTAGGTATGAAGACGACTTTTGTTTCCCTCCACTTTTCTGGAATATATGCTAAGTTTACACATTGTTTATATATCACCGTCAACCAGGGGATAATTCTTTCAGCCACTGCCTGTAACTCCGCCGGAGTAATTCCATCAGGTCCGGGGGATTTGAATGGTCCAAAGCTATTTAAAGCCCATTTTATTCTAGATTCCGACACAATTTCCTCGATAGGAAATGATCGCTGAGCCTCTGTTACACCGCCGGAACATGGTTCAACCGTCTGATTTCCAGGGAAGTGTGTGTCCAAAAGTACCTCCAACGTCTCCTCACTGGAGGTTGTCCAATTTCCCTCCGATGTTTTAATGAAACCTGGAGCGGAGCTCGTGGATGCTAGTACCTTCCGTAGTCTGGAAGTCTCTGACGTATTCTCAATACTGCTACAGTAATCATCCCAAGAGTTTTGTTGAGACCTTCTCAGTTCTCGTTTATATTCTCTCAGATTCATCTTGTAAGTGTCCCAATCATCCGGAGCTCTTGTGGACTTTGCTTTGTTGAAGAGCTTCCTGCAGGATTTCCTCATATTACTTAACTCCGTAGTCCACCATGGCGGCCGATTTTTTCCCCTTGGCTTTCCTCTAGGGCATGCAGCTTTCAGTGAAATGTTGAAGGCCTTAGTAATCCGCTCCACTGCGTGTTCGATATCTTGCACAGTACTCATATTTGTCTCCGGCACTTCCGGTATCATCAAATTGAACGATTCCCTATACCTATTCCAATCAGCTTTCCTAACATTTGGCGGAAATATGGTCTTTGAAGTACGAACAGCCAATCTGAAACTGATGTAGCGATGATCTGAGAAGCTATGTTCCCTCAAAACTTGCCACTCAGATATCTTATCATTCAGTTCCGGAGAGGTCAACGTTACGTCCAAAACCTCTTGTCTGTTCCTGGTGACGAAAGTTGGTGCATCTCCCTTATTGCAAACTACCAGGTTAGTACGCAAAATAAACTCTATTAGCGACTCTCCCCTTGCATTAGTATCACTACTTCCCCAAATACTATGATGTGCATTTGCATCCCACCTTAGTCGCAGAGTTCCTCGATCTGGCCACAAGCTGAAGTACCAAAGCGTATAACATAAAAATGGATGAAATCACAATAAACTGTTACAACAACAACAACAACCATGTTCCAAATTTCAACCGGATCGAATGAAATTTGCTTTTCTTAGAGGTTCCGCAAGCCAAATCTGGGGATCGGTTTATATGGGGGCTATATATAATTATGGACCGATATGGACCAATTTTTGCATGGCACTGCAAGCCAAATCTGAGCGTCGGTTTATATGGGGGCTATACGTAAAAGTGGTTCGATATGGCCCATTTTCAATACCATTCGACCTACATCAATAACAACTACTTGTGCCAAGTTTCAGGTCGATAACTTGTTTCGTGCGGAAGTTAGCGTGATTTCAACAGACGGACATGCTTAGATCGACTCAGAATTTCACCACGACCCAGTATATATATATATATACTTTATGGGGTCTAAGAGCAATATTTCCATGTGTTACAAACGAATTGACAAAGTTAATATACCCCCCATCCTATGGTGGAGTATACAAAAATATTCACAATTTCTTTAATTCAAAATTAGGTTTTATGCACTAGGATTACGGCTTTTGCGATATACGTATTATACTGTCATAAACGTATGTCGAAAAAGTCACAGTTTACGACAGGCCAACCCTGCTTGTGCCAAGTTTCAAGTCGAGAGCTTGTTTCGTTCGGAAGTTAGCGTGATTTTAACAAACGGTGAAAATCACGGACGTACATCGTTAGTCGGTCTTAGACCGATAACGAAACGGAATGACACAGTTAGTATTCCACTTTTTGACCGAGATGTATCTCTTAAGTTGATGTAAACAACACAAATAGCCCTCGTATGTCAAAACGTTCTGAGTACATACATGACCTCAAAAATATCAAGCTTTACGATACAGCTGTAAATTGGCAGTTTACAACACTAGAGTTGGCCAATGGCGAAATATAAAAGGCAATATACATTTACATAATACGTTTCTAGCATTATCTAAATTAGTTGTATCTCTTTTATGATACCATTTAGGGCTTACTTTGGACTTTATAAATAGTATGAATCACAAACAGGGTGCTTTTTAAAAATTGACTTTTGTTTTAATAATTCCATGAGCAACAAGCACAAGAACACACCTCCCACACAATTTTAAAAAGCTTCAACAAATTGCCACACAAATTTAACAAAAATTATGCTGCATAATTATATGTAATTTATAAACTTTGTAACTTCTAGACTAATTATTCTCTAAAATGTATCGATAAGAATCTACTATATTCTCTTCTCCTCCGAAAAGTTATAGGGAATTAGCCTAAATAAACAAAAGTTTCGGTGATGTCCTTTTTGAGTAAAGCAATCGGTCGCATGTCTCAATTCTCATAGCTATGATAACTGTTGGAACATAATTAAGGTCTACCATGGATAAATGTTGCCAGGGTCAAGGGTATCCTGGTTACTTCATATTTACCTCTTAGGTAAACCATGAAGGTAAGCATGAAGCATGCTCATATTTAATTTGGATATTTGCTAAATGCGTTTATGGACTTTGAAGTTAGTGGTTGCTTTTATATAGAATTTTTACATGGACGTAGTAAAAATTGACATAGAGGTCGCCACTCCAGCTAAAAATAATATACCAGAATTTTATCAAAATATTATTTCTGTAGAAATTTTATTTCAAAATTTTATTTCTATAGAAAATTTTGTCAAAATTTTATTTCGGTAGAAAATTTTGTCACAATTTTATTGCTACAGAAAATTTTGTCAAAATTTTATTTCTATAAAAAATTTTATCAAAATTTTATTGCTATAGAAAACTTTGTCAAAATTTTATTTCTATAGAAAATTTTGTCAACATTTTATTTCCATAGAAAATGTTATCAACATTTTATTTCTATAGAAAATTTTGTCAAAATTTTATTTCTATAGACAATTTTGTCAACATTTTATTTCTATAAAAAATTTTGTCAAAATTTTATTGCTATAGAAAATTTTGTCAAAATTGTATTTCTATGGAAAATTTTGTCAAAATTTTATTTTTATAGAAAATTTTGTCAACATTTTATTTCTATAGAAAATTTTGTCACCTTTGGACGTCTTTTTTTTAGGTACAATTAAACACTTAATTTCTTGAAATTTACTTGAAATTTAGAGAGTACGTTGGGGAGGTTGTAACGTTATTATAGGGTACAATTTTTCCGATTTAATTGAATTTTGCAGAGTTTGAGAGACTATGAAATTCATATAGGGTACCTAAGTTTTTGATATTTTGACGGAGATGGGGTCTTAGTACTCGCAAGACATTTTAAGAATTGGGTTGAAGTTCTACAATTTGCTTGAAATTTTCGGTAGAAGTTGGGGGTGGCGTCTACACAAAGCTCCGATAATTAACTTTTCGACATTTCATTGGGTATGGAGGACTTCCCATTGCCCGAATTTTGTTTAAATTACAGTGAAAAAACGTAACTCTCCGATTTACTTGAAATTTACAGAGGACGTTGGAGCGGGTTCTGAAATTAATATAGGGTATCTATTTTTATACCCACCACCATAAAATGGTGACGGGGGTATAATAAGTTTGTCATTCCGTTTGTAACACATCGAAATATCGATTTCCGACTATATAAAGTATATATATTCTTGATCAGGGAGAAATTCTAAGACGATATAAGCATGTCCGTCTGTCCGTCTGTCTGTCTGTCTGTCTGTCTGTCTGTTGTAATCACGCTACAGCCTTCAATAATGGCGCTATCGTCCCCAAATTTGGCACAGATTAGTTTTTTGTTTGCAGGCAGGTCAAGTTCGAAGATGGGCTATATCGGTCCAAGTTTTGATATAGTCCCCATATAAACCGACCTCCCGATTTGGGGTCTTGGGCCTATAAAAACCGTTGTTTTTATCCAATTTGCCTGAAACTGGAAATATAGAGGTATTTGAGAACCATAAAAAGGTGTGCAGAATATGGTGCCCATCGGTCCATGTTTTGGTATAGCCCCCATATAGACCGATATCCCGATTTTGCTTCTAGAAACTATATTTACAATATGATTTGCCTGAATTTGGAAATCTACAGGTATTTGAGGACCATAAAAAGGTGTGTCGAAAATGGTGCTCATCGGTCCATGTTTTGATATAGGCCCCGTAGAGACTGATCTCCCGATTTTGCTTCTTGGGCTTCTAGAAACTATATTTACCATCCGCTTTGCCTCAAATTCTTGAGCTTCTATAAACTGTATTTCTTACCCGAAATCTAGAGGTATTTTTAGACCACAAGTGTGCCGAAATTGAGGTATATCGGTCCATTTTTTGGTATAACCCCCATATAGACTGATATCTCGATTTTTACTTCTTGGGCGTCTAGAGGCTATGTTTTCTAGCCGATTTGTTTGAAATTCTGGAGGTATTTTAAGATCACAAATATGTGAGTAGCAAATGGTACCTATCGGTCCATGTTTTGGTATAGCCCCCATATACACCGATCTCCCGGATCTATTTCTTGGGCTTCTAGAATCCATAGTTTTTATCCGATTTGCTGGAAATTAGTAATTTATAATGCAATTTTAGACAAACGAAATTTCCTTTTCTTATAAAGTATTTTCGTTTATTCAACTCTAAAATTCTCTAAAATAGCAGGCGCACTGATCATGAAAATTGCTTCAAACTGAAAGTAAAATTTCCAGATTTTACTCTACAGATTTAAGATTGCAAATCAAGGCGTAATTTAATCATATACACGATATGTTTATAATTTCTCTAAAACACAAAGAAAATTGGTTCTCATAAATCTAGAATCTTATCTGGTCTTCATAGGTAGAATCTTTAAACTTTGTCTTCGGGAGCTGACTGCCTTGGGAGAAGATTTGTCATCAAACCCCCTACAATTCTATATACTATCAAGTAACCCACTACTACGAAGAGTTTTCGAAGTAAACTATCATATTTGATTCATTGTGGTGGGTATTTAAAATTCGGCCCGGCCGAATTTACTACTGTATATACTTGTTTTGATATTTGGACGGGGAGGGGGAACTCCCCACGCAGCACGATATTTTCAGAGAAAAAAGAGTGTGTTCTCTAATTAATTTTTAGATATTTACAAGCGAGGGGGAGGTCCTCTTGCCATATTTAAAAAACTTAAATTTTCTCGAACATATACCGTAGAATAGGCGGTGCTCCTTTTTACCGAATATGTTCGGGGAAGGCTTCTTCTCCGTGTTCGATATTTTGGAAAAAAAACCTTGTCTGGTTCCAAAGATCCACAGAAGCGGAGAATATAAATAAGGATACCTCGATTTCAAATAGAAATAATGCTATGTTTCAAGCCAAAAACACCTCTGAAATAAAGTATTGAAAAACATCTCCTATTTTTAACGCTTTTTTATACCCACCACCATAGAATGGTGACGGGGGTATAATAAGTTTGTCAATCCGTTTATAACACATCTAAATATGGCGCTATCGTCCTGAAATTTGTCACAGATTAGTTTTTTTTTTTTTGTTTGCAGGAAGGTCAAGTTCGAAGATGGGCTATATCGGTCCAAGTTTTGATATAGTCCCCATATAAACCGACATTCTTATTTGGGGTCTTGAGCGTATAAAAACCGTAGTTTTTATCCAATTTGCCTGAAATTGGAAATCTAGAGGTATTTTAGGACCATCAAAAAGGGTACCGAAAATGGTGCCTATCGGTCTATGTTTTTGTATAGCCCCCATATGGACTATATGGACCGATTTCCGTATTTTCTATCCGATTTGCCTGAAATTGAAAATCAAGAGGTATTTTAAGACCACAAATTGGTACGTCTAAAATGGAATGTATAGACTGACTGACATATAGACTGATCTCGCGATTTTACTTCTTGGGCTTCTAGAATCCGTAGTTTTTATCGAATTTGCCAGAAATTAGAAATCTAGAGGTATTATAGGACCATAAAGAGGTGTGTCGAAAATGGTCCATATCGGTCCATGTTTTGGTATAGCCCCCATATATACACCGATCTCCCGATTTTACTTCTTGGGCTTGTAGAATTCGTAGTTTTTACCCAATTTGTCTGAAATTTTAATTCTAGAGGTATTTGATGACCTTTACGAGGTGTGTCGGAAATGGCGAGAATATGTCAGCCAAATATGGTGTGTATCGAGCCAAGTTTTAGTATAGCCCCCTTATAGACCGATCTCCCGATTTAATTCCTTGGGCTTCTAGAAACCGTAGTTTTTATCCGATTTACCCGAAAATGTAAATATATTGGTATTTTAGACCCTCAAAAATCTGTATCGCATCATAAGAATTGCTTGAAACTGAAAGTAAAATTTCCAGATTTTACTCCTTTATTTCATCATATACATGATTTGTTTATGATTTCTCTAAAACTCAAAAAAAAATGTTTCTTATAAATGCAGAATCTGATCTAGTCTTCATAGGTAGAACCTTAACATTTGTTTTCGGGAAGAGTACTGATCTGCTTGGGAGAATATCTATCATCAAATCCCCTGAAATCATATATATTATCAATCTATTATATTTGATTCATGGTGGTGGGTATTTAAGATTCGGCCCGGCCGAACTTACTACTGTATGTACTTGTTGCATTTTTGAAAAGATATAAAAAGTCAATAAATTTAATGACAATTTCGTTAATTGTGAAGAAATTCTCTGAATTATTAAAACAAAGTTGAATTTAGTTGAACAAAATTTTCTTTCATGTTAAGATTCGCAGTCTTAAGTCAAACCACTTAATTATATATGGACAAAACTACTTCATTTAAAAGTTCAGAAAAATGGGGCTTCTATTTTGAGCAAAATTCTCATTCATATTTTAAAGACATGCAATTTTTGGCCACACGTCAATTTTTTCAGAGTAAAACGGACTGGAAATAAATGTCTTAATTTGTAAAGGATACCAAGTTACTAGAATAATAAGAGTATTCGATAAAAACCCTGTACTAAATTTCGGTCCGATTTTGAATAATAATACCGACTGGGATCCTGCGAACAAATACATGGACGGACACCAAGGGAAAGATTTACTATACAGGTTATTTTTAGTCGATCGGTATATATTTTGTGGATTCCAAAATCAATCTTTCTGGTAGGCACATTTTTTTTGGCAGATCAAAGTTGTAAAAACCTGGATCTACTTTTCAATCTAACTTAACTATATTCTATTCGTATACAAGGATAAACTCTCTATTGCTTCAAATCCAATTATGTCTGATAACTTAGATACAACGTTCCTATGAAGGGAACTACCTTACCTAAGGACTGTTTGTGTCCCTTTGCAACGTGCCCCTTAACAAAATTTGATTTTATCTTCCCCCAACTGCGCTAATGTCTTTGCTGGTAGAACAATTATTAAAACATTAACTCATTTAGTGGATTTTGCTGATAACCTTGTCCTGCTGTGTCTACCGTATATTGTAAGCTATCCACTGTACATGGAGGATTCACTTTAAGCTTATGAATATTTAATTAACATTCAAAAGAGAGAAATAAAATTGTTTTCTTTTAAGTCTTTTTTTGGTTCGTTTTCTTTCAATGATGTACAGTAGCTAAGAACAGATGAATGAAAATGACAAAGTCCACCAACAAATTTTCCTCATTCTATGTAGGTTTTCACTGAATGCCCCAAAGAAAAATAGCCTGAAGTTTTAAATGAGATGAAAGAGAGGACATTGGCGCTTTTGCTTTTGATTTTAGGTAACTAAGCAATTTATATTCAGATCATGGAATGTTTTTTAAAAAGTTCATAGCAAATTAAATTCAATCGTTGAACATATTTGTAAAATCAATATCTGAAGAATTTATCTACTTTATAATAAACATAGAATGCGAGGTTTTATTTAAAACAAATAAAACAAGATGATAATGCGGAAGTAAAATACGCTAATTGTGCTTAGGTTAGGTATAATGGCAGCCAATTAGACTATGGCTAGACTCAATTAGACTATTCAGTCCATTATGTACTGTAATTTGTATACCCTCCACCATAGGATGGGGGTTTATTAACTTCGTCATTCCGTTTGTATTGCTCTAAGACCCCATAAAGTATATATATTCTGGGTCGTGGTGACATTCTGAAATCACGCTAACTTCCGAACGAAACAAGCTATCGACTTGAAACTTGGCACAAGTAGTTGTTATTGATGTAGGTCGGATGGTATTGCAAATGGGCAATATCGGTCCACATTTACGTATAGCCCCCATATAAACGGACCCCCAAATTTGGCTTGCGATTGCTCTAAGAGATGCAAAATTCATCCGATCCGGCTGAAATTTGGTACATGGTGTTAGTATATGGTCTCTAACAATCATGCAAAAATTGGTCCACATCGGTCTATAATTATATATAGCCCCCATATAAACCGATCCCCAGATTTGGCTTTCGGAGATTTGGCTCTAAGAGAAGCAAATTTCATCCGATCAAGCTGAAATTTGGTACATGGTGTTAGTATATGGTCTCTAACAGCCATGCAAAAATTGGTCCACATCGGTTCATAATTATATATAGCCCCCATATAAACCGATTACCAGATTTGTCCTCTGGAGCCTCTTGGAAGACCAAAATTCATCTGATTCATTTGAAATTTGGTACGTGGTGTTAATATATGGCATCAAACACCCATGCAAAAATTGGTCGAAATCGGTAAATAATTATATATAGGCCCGATATAAACCGATCCCCAGATTTGACCTCCGGAGCCCCTTGGAAGACCAAAATTTATCTGATTCAGTTGAAATTTGGTACGTGGTGTTAATATATGGCCTCAAACACCCATGCAAAAATTGGTCGAAATCGGTCAATAATTATATATAGGCCCGATATAAACCGATCCCCAGATTTGACCTCCGGTGCCTTTTGGAGAAGGAAAATTCATCCGATCTGGTTGAAATTTGGTACGTAGTTATAGTATATGATATTTAACAACCATGCCAATAGTGGTCCATATCAGTCCATAATCACATATAGCCCCCATATAAACCGATCCCGAGATTTGGTTTTGGAGCCTCTTGGAGGAGCAATTTTCATCCGAGTCAGTTGAGATTTGGTACATTGTGCTAGTATATGACCGTTAACAACCATGCCTAATTAGGTCCATATCGGTCTATATTTATATATAGGCCTCAGAACCCCCATATGAGCGACCCCCATATTTCAATTCTGGACTCTACCACGTATGGACTAACTCACAATTTAGAAAACGATGTTAAGAAGTTTTAAGATACCACAACCCAAGTAGTTCGATTGTGGATGACAGTCCTTCGTAGAAGTTTCTACGCAATCCATGGTGGAGGGTACATATATTGTGGGTCGTGGTGACATTCTGAGTCGATCTGACCATGTTCGTCCGTCAGTCCATCTGTTGAAATCACGCTAACTTCCGAACGAAACAAGCTATCGACTTGAAACTTGGCATAAGTAGTTGCTATTGATGTAGGTCGGATGGTATTGCAAATGGGCCATATCGGTCCACATTTACGTATAGCCCCCATATAAACGGACCCCCAAATTTGGCTTGCGATTGCTCTAAGAGATGCAAATTTCATCCGATCCGGCTGAAATTTGGTACATGGTGTTAGTATATGGTCTCTAACAATCATGCAAAAATTGGTCCACATCGGTCTATAATTATATATAGCCCCCATATAAACCGATCCCCAGATTTGGCTTTCGGAGATTTGGCTCTAAGAGAAGCAAATTTCATCGGATCCGGCTGAAATTTGGTATATGGTGTTCGTATATGATCTCTAACAACCATGCAAAAATTGGTTCACATCGGTCCATAATTACATATAGCCCCCATATAAACCGATCCCCCGATTTGGCTGGCAGAGCCTCTAAGAGAAGCAAATTTCATCCGATCAAGCTGAAATTTGGTACATGGTGTTAGTATATGGTCTCTAACAGCCATGCAAAAATTGGTCCACATCGGTTCATAATTATATATAGCCCCCATATAAACCGATTACCAGATTTGTCCTCTGGAGCCTCTTGGAAGACCAAAATTCATCTGATTCAGTTGAAATTTGGTACGTGGTGTTAATATATGGCATAAAACACCCATGCAAAAATTGGTCGAAATCGGTCAATAATTATATATAGGCCCGATATAAACCGATCCCCAGATTTGACCTCCGGTGCCTTTTGGAGAAGCAAAATTCATCCGATCTGGTTGAAATTTGGTACGTAGTTATAGTATATGATATTTAACAACCATGCCAATAGTGGTCCATATCAGTCCATAATCACATATAGCCCCCATATAAACCGATCCCGAGATTTTGTTTTGGAGCATCTTGGAGGAACAATTTTCATCCGAGTCAGTTGAGATTTGGTACATTGTGCTAGTATATGACCGTTAACAACCATGCCTAATTAGGTCCATATCGGTCTATATTTATATATAGGCCTCAGAACCCCCATATAAGCGACCCCCATATTTCAATTCTGGACTCTACCACGTATGGACTAACTCACAATTTAGAAAACGATGTTAAGAAGTTTTAAGATACCACAACTGAAGTAGTTCGATTGTGGATGACAGTCTTTCGTAGAAGTTTCTACGCAATCCACCGTGGTGCAATGGTTAGCATGCCCGCCTTGCATACACAAGTTCGTGTGTTCGATTCCTGCTACGACCGAACACCAAAAAGTTTTTCAGCGGTGGATTATCCCACCTCAGTAATGCTGGTGACATTTCTGAGGGTTACAAAGCTTCTCTAAGTGGTTTCACTGCAATGTGTAACGCCGTTCGGACTCGGCTATAAAAAGGAGGTCCCTTGTCATTGAGCTTAACATGGAATCGGGCAGCACTCAGTGATAAGAGAGAAGTTCACCACTGTGGTATCACAATGGACTGAATAGTCTAAGTGAGCCTGATACATCGGGCTGCCACATAACCTAACTTAACCTAACCTTCTACGCAATCCATGGTGGAGGGTACATAAGATTCGACTTGGGCGAACTTTTACGGCTGTATATACTTGTTTTCAGTACACAATTTGACGTGACGCCAAAGATGTCATGTACTTAAAATACGAATGCGAATTTTGCTTAGCATAGAAAACGCATTTCTCTGATATAAAGTTTTTCTTCTTGTTCAAAAGAGTTGTTTTGTTCAATGGAGTCGTTTTGTCTTCGAAGTTAAGTGATTCGTCTTAAAATTGGGTAACATAACATGAAAGAAAATTTTGTTTGACTAAGGGCAATTTGGTTTTAATAATTATGAAATATTCTTCAAATCTTCAAAATTAATGAAATCGTCTTTAAATTTCTTGACATTTTGTAACTTGACCACAAAGCAATAAAGCGCCCCAAAATAGGACATGTTTTTCAAAACTTTATTTTAATATAGTTTTTTACTTGAAACATAGCACATTCCCACTTTAAGTCGTCCCTGAATTTGGAAATTTAAATTTTCGTTAGCAAGCTATTAAAGGACGTTGATAGCATATAAATAAAAAAGTTGAAAATGCGAAAGTTAATTTTTTCCTAGAATCAAGAACGGAAAATTCCAGTTTAATCAATACCAAAATCATTATACTAAAGACAAAATCTTTGGATGGGCATGCTTTTTTCAGTGTTATACCACAATGGTAAATTTATATATTATCAATGAGTGCGGCCCGATTATACGTGTAGCTCAATGTAGAAGAACCTTCTTTTGATAGCCAAGTCCGAATGGCGTTTCACATTACGATGAAACCTACACTGCGAAAAAACTTTCCCGGTTCCAAAGATGTCACTCACCTTTACACTAATTATTGTGGAATTGATTCCGAGCCACAGAAACGCAGAATTGAAGTGAAGATACCGATAGCCTCTTTAAAAAAAAACTTATTATACCCTGTACCATAGTAGTGGTGTAGTAACAAATCGAAATCTAAAGAAACTTCGCAAAAGTTTATTTATGATTTATCGCTCGATATATATGTATTAGAAGTTAAGGAAAATTAAAGTCATATTTACAACTAAACTAAGCACTGGCGATTTTACAAGGAAAATGTTGGTATTTTGACCATTTTTGTCGAAATCAGAAAAAATATATATGGGAGCTATATTTAAATCTGAACCGATTTCAACCAAATTTGGCGCGCATAGCTACAATGCTAATTCTACTCCCTGTGCAATATGTCAACTAAATCGGAGTTAAAAATTGACCGCTGGTCATATGAGTGTAAAGCGGGCGACAGCTATATATGGGAGATATATCTAAATCTGAACCGATTTCAACCAAATTTGGCACGCATATCTAAAATGCTAATTCTACTCCCTGTGCAAAATTTAATAATGTCAATTCCCTTAATCTTCCTGTACAATAAGCTCGAATAGATATTGTAATAATTTCTAGTTTAAATGATTTGGACATTGAACCAGCCTGCATTGATATCAGGCTAACATAAAAACATATAGGCTTTTATTACATATCGGCACCAGGTATGTATTGAAATTTCAAGTTCACGTATATGTATAGCCCGATTTGCTAATATTTTTATCTGTCTAGTTTGAGGACAGTTGCGAACAAATCGAATTAAATTTAGATTAGTAGTGATTTATGGTGCGATACACAGAAAAAAATTCCGTAGTTAAACTAACGCAAAATTTAACTTATTTTTATTGGAAAAAAATTATTTGCTTGTACACTGTTCGAAAAATATGTTTTCATATGTTCCGATATAAACAAAATGTGTGTAGGGCACAATTTTAAAACACAATTTATTTAAGTGCAAACATGTAATGTTCCTAAACTAACACTAAATGTTTGGGACATCTATGTTAATATGTTATGCTATGGTCACACTGGGTAAATATTTGACAGAAATCAGAAAAGAATCCGTCGCCACAGCCAAACCAACAAACATTTTTAGCACTTTTTGGATATATAACATCGTTGTAGAATTATTTTCCAAAAATCGTATCCAGATATTTGGAAAATGGTTCTGGAAAAATGTTTGACACTCGTTTTGGTCAAATATTTGCCTAGTGTGACCAGAGCCTTAGAATATATTATGTTTGGGGCATGAATGTTTCATAAAAATCATATGTGTGAATGCAAACATATATAAATTTACAAATTTCGACTAAACATACATATGTTGTGATATTTTATTCAAAGCGAAAGAGAGAGTATAGAGAAAGAAATAGAGATGGAAACCGGGAGAGTTAACAAAAGATATCAACATAACACAGCGAAAGAATCAAAAGAGAACAATTTCTGTGAAACCGCTTGTATGTTGTTTCGGAAAACTGTTTTATGATAAGGCCAAAAATTTGATATGCTTAAGTCTAAATATAATTTAATTTGAATAAAGAGAATAGACATTCGGAACCAAGAGAATAGACATTTGAAAAACAAACAGCATATGTTTTCGCCTTGAGAGCAGCATTTTATGTATGTGTGGACATGTGTTTTGTTTATCATTTTGGCATTATGGGCACAATTTTTTTCTTGGTTCGTTAAATGGAATCAGGGGTCTTCATAAAAATAACGAAAGGGCACTATACTATTTTTAGAGTTGGGACAGTAAAATGAAATAAGGAGGAAATAGTGAAAAATTACACAGTAATATGTATAAAAACAAAGTTTAGTTCCTTTTTATTAATAAGTAGTCCACGAGGAGTTGACGGACACCTTCAAATATAAAAGCGGGCATTAAGTTCGAGTTTTGCAGCTAAAAGGGAGCCACCGTGGTGCAATGGTTAGCATGCCCGCCTTGCATACACAAGGTCGTGGGTTCGATTCCTGCTACGACCGAACACCAAAAAGTTTTTCAGCGGTGGATTATCCCACCTCAGTAATGCTGGTGACATTTCTGAGGGTTTCAAAGCTTCTCTAAGTGGTTTCACTGGAATGTGGAACGCCGTTCGGACTCGGCTATAAAAAGGAGGTCCCTTGTCATTGAGCTTAACATGGAATCGGGCAGCACTCAGTGATAAGAGAGAAGTTCACCACTGTGGTATCACAATGGACTGAATAGTCTAAGTGAGCCTGATACATCGGGCTGCCACATAACCTAACCTAACCTAACCTTTGCAGCTAAAACAATTTGAAAAATTTATTTTCTTTAAAATGAATTATTAAAGAAAAATAAAAGGCATTTTAGAGCGATGGTATTAAATGCTAGTAAAAAACTGTCCACGCCTAAATAAATGTATGTTTATATTATAAAATTATTTATGTATGTTTATACTCGACTCCACGTTCTTCTTTTGTTAGAGTTTTTGAATTCCTTCCAAATTTTAAAGTTTTGTACCAAAAACAGTTTTTTGTTACCAAATTGTTATTTTTGCAATAAAAAAATAATATTTTATCCAAAAATCAGTCAATTTCGTTTATATCAATCACTGTTACTGACTATAAATCTTTAATAACCCACATTTCGAAGTTTCATTATAAAAATTTAATATAGTATAAATATAAATGTGTAAACTAAAAAAAAAGTATTCGGTCGGAACTGCTCCACGTGGCAAACAAATGTATGTTTCTGTTAAATAATGTTATGTTTGCATGGGCTCGCTGCAAACTATGCTATATAAATGTAACTTATAACGATAATTATCTACTGGTGACTATAACAGCTACGTAGTCCAGTGGATACTGTGTGTTGGCTTACAAACTGTATGGTCCTCTGTTCGATTCTCCGTGCAGGCGAAAGGTAAAATTTAAAAAAATTTTTAAAAGTGAATAATTTCTTCAACATTATTTGAAAATAAAAGGCAGAAAAAGGTGCCAAGAACTAAAATATTTCGTGGAAGTGAAAATTACGAGTATGTTAGGCAATGAACACAATCGTCTTTGGGAAAAATTCTTCCAAGCATATAATATTTTGGGCTCAATATGCCTCCAAACATATAATATGTTCACATAAAACAAACATATTAATGTTTCGGAAGTATCCAATAATATATGTGCTTCCTGCAAAATATGTTTGGAACATATATTAAAGAAGCGATTTTTTTGAGGGTGTTGTTAAATTTTATTATTTTAATGGAAATTTTCCACAGCTTAATGAAATCTTACTTTTTTTAAGTATGTCTCATAAATTTTATGAACTAAACGTGAATATAAAGTTCAATGACCGTACACATAAATTCAATATGAACTTAAACAAATGAAAATTTTCGTACGATTCCCAAAAAATAGTAAGAATGAACTACTGTATGGTTAAAATGGTCATGATTTGGCGCCAATGATTTTCTTCTTTACTTTTAGTTAAGTTTTTCATCTATGAGATGGTGTAATTTCGTGAACTGCAGTTAAAAATACAACAGGGCATTAAACTTTCCTGGTTTTAACAACGCTTTGTGGAAATCTCAAAATGTGGAGTAAAATTTAGTTCAATATTCGTGCGTGGTAGTTCATTCTTCCTATAAAACAGTTCATTTTTTTCGGTGTATAGTCGCCCCACTCGACATTTGTTCTTATTTGAAACCACTGTGTGAAATTGTTTCGCTACGATATAGTCGTTCCACTCGAAACCACTGTGTAAAATTATTACACAGTTAACCAATATAATAAACCAATAGGTTTATCCCCAAAAAATGGGGTGATTAAATAAGATAAGAAATTCGAATGTGTAAAGCCCAGGGATGCAAACAAGCAAAGACCCCTTGATTGAGAGACCAACGCCAAAACCAGTAACGAAAATTGGCCGACCTTTATCAATCAAAAGTTGTTGACCAAAATACAAACGAAGCTAACCCTATCTCTCTGGTGTAGCAGCAAATAGACAAATTATTTATACCCTTCTAGATTGGTTACATGATAAGGCTTTTTGTGGGTTTACAACAATTACGGTTTATCTTTTGTTGATGGCTTCAAGCTTTGTTGAACTATAAACTAAAAGCGTAAAATGCAAAAAAAAAAAAAAACCAAATAGGAAATCGTATCAGTCTAAATAAATGTGAAAATCTGCGAAAATGTTTTAAAAAATATATACGCCAGAACCATCTAAAGACAGAAGAGAAGTTAATCACTGTGGTATCACAATGGACGGAATAATTTTTGTAAGCCTGAACTAGCGGGTTGCAAACTATATCTAAACCTAATCATCGACAACAACAACTTACACCGAAAGAATTCTCTTCGTTAATATTACGAAACATTCTTCATTAACTATTCTTCGTGAATTCTTCATTAAAACAACGAAAGTTTCACTAATTTTCGTAAATTTTATAAAGAACATTTTGCGATTATACGAAACGTCTACGAAATATTCTACATTAAGTTTTCTTTGTAAAAAGATCGTACTTTTAATGAAACTTTCTTCAAATTTCATGATTTTTGTGAAGAAGTTTTTACGAATTTATGGATATTTTACGAATCGTTCTGCGTTAAAATTTCTTCATAAAAAGTACGAAATATTTTCTTTGAAATAAGGAAGAAATTTCATTGAAGTTGTAAAATTCCCATTCGCGACATAAAATTGACTTCGGTAATGTCTCAAGAATATTCCTTTACTTAATTTTTTATTGCATGTTTATGCTACTTCTCATTTGGGTGACAGCATGCTATGGACAAAATTGAAGCAACCAAAGTAAAAATTATTAAAAAATTTACGATGTAAAGTAGTGATGACATTTTTCAAACTTGTTATTATAACCAAATGCACTTTGGACCACAACATTTGTCTTTCTATAAGTTCGAACATTTTTCACAAAAAGTACGAAAGTTTTTCCTAAAAAGTACTATATCGTATACCATAAAAAGTACGAAAGTTGTTCATAAAAGGTACGAAATTGTTTCATAGAACATTTTTCATAAAAAGTACGAAAGTTTTACATATAACTATGAAGAAAAAATTTCGTTAAAAGAACGAAACAATTTGGTATTTTAAGGAAAAATTTCTTTGGTTGTAAAACAATGAAGAATTTCGTACTTTTAAGGAAACTTTTCTTTCATTCGGTGCACCCAGAAAAAAGGGGCTCTAATGCCAACTGAACTTTATTTTAGTTCATGAAGTTTAGTTGATTTTGGTTAAACTTTGCACAATAGGAGTAAATGTTCCTTATTTGAATAATTTTTTGCTAACTTTAATGACGTGAACTAAAAATAAGAAAAAAAGTTTTACACAAATATAGTGCACAATTTTACTAAAAAATAAAATAGTTCATATTTTCCTAAAATGACAGAAGTTTGCTTAAATTGAGTTCATAAGTCTCTCAAATGAGTAAATTTTGCTAAAATTGTACCTGTCATGAACTTCGTATAGCGCTAAAGACATTTTAACAATTTTTAAATCCAATTTTTTCTTTCAACATATGAAATTTTCTTAAACAAGAGAAAAAAAATAATTATTTTTAATAAATTTTCTTCTATTTGACAAAAAGTATTAACTTATTTGTAACATGTTGCATTAGAAAACTATTTTAGTTAAAATTTTCTAAAATAAACCTACATTTTCTTCAACGGTGGGTTCACTTTTTTTTGGGTGTGTACAGCCTCAATTTCTGCTAGAGAAGTTAAGATATTTTCAATTAAAATCATAAGAACAAAAACAAACATTAATAATCGCAAATCGCTTTATTGTTTTCAAAGTATTCCCCATTAAGATATATACACTTTTGCATGGTACAAATCAATTGTCGAAGCACTTTTGCCACTGTGATTTAGGTATCTCCAAAACATACATTCTGAATGTATCATCCGCTTCTTCAGGTGTCGAAGAACGTTGACCATATACTAGCACAATGTACCAAATCTCAACTGAATCGGATGAAATTTGCTCATCCAAGAGGCTCGAAATCCAACTCTGGGGATCGGTTTATATGAGGGCTATAAATGATTATAAACCGATATGGACCAATTTTTGCATGGTTGTTAGAGACGATATACTAACACCCCAAACCAAATTTCCACCGGATCGGATGAAATTTGATTCTGTAAGAGGCTTCGCAAGCCAAAGCTGGGGGTCGGTTTATATGGGGGCTATACGTAAAAGTTGTCCAATTTGACCCATTTGCAATACCATGCGACCTACATCAATAGCAACTACTTATACTTCTCCAAGGGGCTCCAGAGGTGAAATCTATGGATCGGTTTATATGGGGGCTATATATAATTATGGACCGATATGAACGAATTTTTGCATGGTTGTTAGAGACGATATACTAAAATCCCAAACCAAATTTCCAACGGATCAAATGAAATTTGATTCTGTAAGAGGCTTCGCAAGCCAAAGCTGAGGGTCGGTTTATATGGGGGCACTACCATCCGACCTACATCAATAGCAACTACTTATACCAAAATTCAAGTCGATAGCTTATATGGTTTGGAATTTAGCGTGATTTCATCAAAAGGACGGACGGACGGACATACTTAGATCGACTCAGAATTTCACCACGACCCAGAATATATATACTTTATGGGTTCTCAGAGCGATATTTCGATGTGTTACAAAAGGAATGTCAAAGTTAATATACACCCCATCCTATGGTGGAGGGTACAAAAACTGTGTAAAGGGTGATACGGTCAAAATTTGGTCAATATAAACTTGACGTATTTCTTTCAACTTTGCATTTAAAATACCTGAACACTCCTCATTTTGAAGGTGTGTGTGTAGAATGTTGCTCCTATTTTGATTTTGAAATTCGCTCTTCAGTTGTCAAAATGCCGTCCAAGCAAGAAGAGCAGCGTATCAAAATTTTGCTCGCGCATCGCGAAAATCCGAGCTACTCGCACGCAAAGCTGGCAAAATCGCTAAAAGTTGCCAAATCAACCGTTACAAATGTAATTAAAGTGTTTGGGGAACGTTTGTCGACAGCCAGGAAGTCTGGATCGGGGGGAAATCGAAAACCGCCGCTGAGACGACAAAGAGAGTTGCCGGTAGTTTCAAGCGAAACCCTAACCTCTCTCTCCGAGATGCCGCAAATAAGCTGGGTGTATCGTCTACAACCGTGCATCGAGCCAAAAAACGAGCCGGACTATCGACTTACAAGAAGGTAGTGACTCCAAATCGCGATGATAAACAAAATACGACGGCCAAAGCGCGATCCCGGAGGCTGTACACGACGATGCTGACGAAGTTTGACTGCGTGGTAATGGACGACGAAACCTACGTCAAAGCCGACTACAAGCAGCTTCCGGGACAGGAGTTTTATACGGCAAAAGGAAGGGGAAAGGTAGCAGATATTTTCAAGCACATAAAACTGTCAAAGTTCGCAAAGAAATATCTGGTTTGGCAAGCCATCTGTACCTTGTGGCTTGAAAAGCAGCATTTTCATAGCTTCCGGGACTGTCAACCAAGAAATTTACGTGAAAGAGTGTTTGAATAAACGTCTGCTGCCTTTCCGGAAGAAACACGGTTGTTCCGTACTGTTTTGGCCGGATTTGGCATCTTGCCATTACGGTAAAAAGGCCATGGAGTGGTACGCCGCCAACAGCGTGCAGGTGGTTCCCAAGGACAAGAACCCTCCCAACACGCCAGAGCTCCGCCCAATTGAGAAATACTGGGCTATTGTCAAGCGGAACCTAAAGAAGACCAAAAAACTGCTAAGGACGAGCAGCAGTTCAAGGCAAACTGGCTTTCTGCGGCGAAGAAGGTGGACAAAATCTGATGGCAGGTGTCAAGCGTGAGGCCCGGCAATTCGGATTTGGAAAAACGAAAGCCTAACTGAATATTTTTCCTGAATTTTATACTAATTGAACTTGAAAAAGAAATTTAATTTGATTTTTTAAATAAACGATTTCACCGATTTACACGCGTTTTCCCTTGACCGAATTTTGACCGTATCACCCTTTACCTGCATATGTTCTTTAGATTAAATCTTGTACACTCCACAATTTGGAATTTCAAAAAAATACAGAATTTCTTCGAAAAAGGCACCAACATTCTTTCAAACAAGTAAGGAAAGTCTAAAGTCGGGCGGGGCCGACTATATTATACCCTGCACCACTTTGTAGATCTAAATTATCGATACCATATCACATCCGTCAAATGTGTTGGGTGCTATATATAAAGGTTTGTCCCAAATACATACATTTAAATATCGCTCGATTTGGACAGAATTTGATAGACTTTTACAAAATCTATAGACTCAAAATTTAAGTTGGCTAATGCACTAGGGTGGAACACAATTTTAGTAAAAAACAAGTAAGGAAAGTCTAAAGTCGGGCGGGGCCGACTATATTATACCCTGCACCACCTTGTGGATCTAAATTTTCGATACCATATAACATCCGTCAAATGTGTTGGGGGCTTTATATAAAGGATTGTCCCAAATACATACATTTAAATATCACTCGATTTGGACAGAATTTGATAGACTTTTACAAAATCTATAGACTCAAAATTTAAGTTGGCTAATGCACTAGGGTGGAACACAATTTTAGTAAAAAATATTGGAAACATTTAAATCTGAAGCAATTTTAAGGAAACTTCGAAAAAGTTTATTTATGATTTATCGCTCGATATATATGTATTAGAAGTTTAGGAAAATTAGAGTCATTTTTACAACTTTTCGACTAAGCAGTGGCGATTTTACAAGGAAAATGTTGGTATTTTGACCATTTTTGTCGAAATCAGAAAAACATATATATGGGAGCTATATCTAAATCTGAACCGATTTCAACCAAATTTAGCACGCATAGCTACAATGCTAATTCTACTCCCTGTGCAAAATTTCAACTAAATCGGAGTTAAAAATTGGCCTCTGTGGTCATATGAGTGTAAATCGGGCGAAAGCTTTATATGGGAGATATATCCAAATCTGAACCGATTTCAAGCAAATTTGGCACGCATAATTACAACGCTAATTCTACTCCATATGCAAAATTTCAACTAAATCGGAGCAAAAAATTGGCCTCTGTGGGCAAATGAGTGTAAATCGGGCGAAAGCTATATATGGGAGCTATATCTAAATCTGAACCGATTTTGCTGATATTTTGCAAGTTTTTCGAGACTCATAAAATATTCGGATGTACGGAATTTGAGGAAGATCGGTTGATATACACGCCAATTATGACCAGATCGGTGAAAAATATATATGGCAGCTATATCTAAATCTGAACCGATTTTTCAATAGGGATCGTCTTTGAGCCGAAACAGGACCCTATACCAAATTTTAGGACAATCGGACTAAAACTGCGAGCTGTACTTTGCACACAAAAATACACCAACAGACAGACAGACAGACAGACAGACAGACAGACAGACAGACAGACGGACAGACAGACAGACGGACATCGCTAAATCGACTCAGAATTTAATTGTAAGCCGATCCGTTTACTAAAAGGTTGATCTATGATTACTCCTTCTTGGCGTTACATACAAATGCACAAACTTATTATACCCTGTACCACAGTAGTGGTGAAGGGTATAAATATGGGAAACATTTAAATCTGGAGCAATTTTAAGAAAAGTTCGCAAAAGTTTATTTATAATTTATCGCTCGATATATATATGCATTAGAAGTTTAGGAAAATTAGAGTCATTTTTACAACTTTTCGACTAAGCAGTGGCGATTTTACAAGGAAAACGTTGGTATTTTGACCATTTTTGTCGAAATCAGAAAAACATATATATGGGAGCTATATCTAAATCTGAACCGATTTCAACCAAATTTGGCACGCATAGCAACAATGCTAATTCTACTCCCTGTGAAAAATGTCAACTAAATCGGAGTTAAAAATTGGCCTCTACGGTCATATGAGTGTAAATCGGGCGAAAGCTATATATGGGAGATATATCTAAATCTGAACCGATTTCAACGAAATTTGGCACGCATAGCTACAATGCTAATTCTACTCCCTGTGCTAAATTTCAACTAAATCGGAGCAAAAAATTGGCCTCTGTGGTCATTTGAGTGTAAATCGGGCGAAAGCTATATATGGGAGCTATATCTAAATCTGAACCGATTTCAACCAAATTTGACACGCATAGCTACAATACTAATTCTACTCCCTGTGCAAAATTTCAACTAAATCGGAGCAAAAAATTGGCCTCTGTGGGCAAATGAGTGTAAATCGGGCGAAAGCTATATATGGGAGCTATATCTAAATCGGAACCGATTTGGCTGATATTTTGCAAGTTTTTCGAGACTCATAAAATATTCGGATGTACGGAATTTGAGGAAGATCGGTTGATATACACGCCAATCATGACCATATCGGTGAAAAATATATATGGCAGCTATATCTAAATCTGAACCGATTTTTTCCAAAATCAATAGGGATCGTCTTTGAGCCGAAACAGGGCCCTATACCAAATTTTAGGACAATCGGACTAAAACTGCGAGCTGTACTTTGCACACAAAAATACATCAACAGACAGACAGACAGACGGACAGACAGACAGACAGACAGACAGACAGACAGACGGACATCGCTAAATCGACTCAGAATTTAATTCTAAGACGATCGGTATACTAAACGATGGGTCTCAGACTTTTCCTTCTTGGCGTTACATACAAATGCACAAACTTATTATACCCTGTACCACAGTAGTGGTGAAGGGTATAAATATGGGAAACATTTAAATCTGAAGCAATTTTAAGGAAACTTCGCAAAAGTTTATTTATGATTTATCGAGCGATATATATGTATTAGAAGGAAAATTAGTCATTTTTACAACTTTTCGACTAAGCAGTGGCGACTTAACAAGGAAAATGTTAGTATTTTGACCATTTTTGTCGAAATCAGAAAAACATATATATGGGAGCTATATCTAAATCTGAACCGATTTCAATCAAATTTGGCACACATGACAATACTACCAATTGTACTCCTTGTGCAAAATTTCACGCTAATCGGGATAAAACTCTGGCTTCTGGGTCCATATAAGCGCATATCGGGCGAAAAATATATATGGAAGCTATATCTAAATCTGAACCGGTTTCAATCAAATTTGGCACACATGACTATACTACCAATTGTACTCCTTGTGCAAAATTTCACGCTAATCGGGATAAAACTCTGGCTTCTGGGGCCATATAAGCGCATATCGGGCGAAAGATATATATGGGAGCTATATCTAAATCTGAATCGATTTCAACCAAATTTGGCACGCATAGCTATAATGCTAAATCTACTCCCTGTGCAAAATTTTAACCAAACTGGGCCAAAACTCTGGCTTTTAGGACCATATTAGTCCATATCGGGCGAAAGATATATATGGGAGCTACATCTAAATCTGAACCGATTTCAACCAAATTTTGCACACTTGACTATACTACTAATTGTACTCATAGTGCAAAATTTCAACCAAATTCCGCCAAAAAACTGGCATCTGGGGCCATATAAGTCCATATCGGGCGAAAGATATATATGGGAGCTATATTTAAATCTGAGCCGATTTCAATCAAATTTTGCACACTTCACTATACGACTAAGTGTTATGTTTGTACAAAATTTCAAGCAAATCCGTATAAAACTCTGGCTGCTTGGTTCATATTAGTGCATATCGGGCGAAAGATATATATGGGAGCTATATCTAAATCTGAACCGATTTCTTCCAAAATCAATAGGGTTCTATTCTGACCCAAATTAGGAACATGTGCCAAATTTGAAGGCGATTGGACTTAAATTGCGACCTCGACTTTGATCACAAAAATGTGTTCACAGACAGACAGACGGACGGACGGACGGACGGACAGACGGACAGACGGACATGGTTATATCGACTCAGGGACCCACCCTGAGCAATATTGCCAAAGACACCATGTGTCTATCTCGTCTCCTTCTGGGTGTTACAAACATATGCACTAACTTATAAGTATATATATAAAAAGAAAACAAACACAAAAGAGCTAAAGGGTGATTCTTTTGAGGTTAGGATTTTCATGCATTAGTATTTGACAGATCACGTGGGATTTCAGACATGGTGTCAAAGAGAAAGATGCTCAGTATGCTTTGACATTTCATCATGAATAGACTTACGATCTGCCACAACGTCGAATTTTCAGTGAATGGGCCCTAGAAAAGTTGGCAGAAAATCCGCTTTTTTATCGACAAATTTTGTTCAGCGATGAGGCTCATTTCTGGTTGAATGGCTACGTAAATAAGCAAAATTGCCGCATTTGGAGTGAAGAGCAACCAGAAGCCGTTCAAGAACTGCCCATGCATCCCGAAAAATGCACTGTTTGGTGTGGTTTGTACGCTGGTGGAATCATTGGACCGTATTTGTTCAAAGATGCTGTTGGACGCAACGTTACGGTGAATGGCGATCGCTATCGTTCGATGCTAACAAACTTTTTGTTGCCAA
Organism: Haematobia irritans; assembly: GCF_050003625.1. Taxonomy (NCBI): domain Eukaryota; kingdom Metazoa; phylum Arthropoda; class Insecta; order Diptera; family Muscidae; genus Haematobia; species Haematobia irritans. Next base: position 72,089,937 of record NC_134399.1, on the reverse strand, counting down.
AAATGGAAGAACTGAACTTGGTTGACATGTGGTTTCAACAAGATGGCGCTACATGCCACACAGCTCGCGATTCTATGGCCATTTTGAGGGAAAACTTCGGAGAACAATTCATCTCAAGAAATGGACCGGTAAGTTGGCCACCAAGATCATGCGATTTGACGCCTTTAGACTATTTTTTGTGGGGCTACGTCAAGTCTAAAGTCTACAGAAATAAGCCAGCAACTATTCCAGCTTTGACAACAACATTTCCGAAGAAATTCGGGCTATTCCGGCCGAAATGCTCGAAAAAGTTGCCCAAAATTGGACTTTCCGAATGGACCACCTAAGACGCAGCCGCGGTCAACATTTAAATGAAATTATCTTCAAAAAGTAAATGTCATGGACCAATCTAACGTTTCAAATAAAGAACCGATGAGATTTTGCAAATTTTATGCGTTTTTTTTTTAAAAAAAGTTATCAAGCTCTTAACAAATCACCCTTTATTTGGAACCACAGCCGTTGTTGCCGCCGACTGTTTGGCTAATATGTCTAAAGGCAATAAATGTAGCATGACATTAAGGGAGTCCGTATATTAGAGGTGTGCACGTGAGTAATATTTAACTCACGCTCACGCACACTCACGACGGAAAAATCTTACTCACGCACACTCACGCACGAAAAATTTTCGAACCGCTCACGCTCACGAACACTCACGAATGAATTTATTTTAAAAAATCACGCTCACGCACACTCACGATAGAAAAATTCTACTCACGCACACTCACGCACGAAAAAAATTCGAGGCATTCACGCTCACGCACACTCACGAAAGAAAATGTTTGCTCACGCACGCTCACGCACGAAAAATATTCGAGCCGCTCACACTCACGCACACTCACGAATGGATTTATTTTAAAAAATCACGCTCACGCACACTCACGAAAGAAATTTTTTGCTCACGCACGAAAAATTTTCAAGACGCTCACGCACACTCACGAAGGAATTTATTTTCCAAAACTCACGCACGAAAATTGTTCTTGACGCTCACACTCGCGACAAAGAATTGTTACAAATGCACGAAAAATTTTGTGAAGAATTTACGCACATTCACGACTGTAGAAATGCTAATTTGACGATAAATAATATATATATACCCAGCAAAAACTAGGCAACCACCAGGAGTAAAGCTGTCATTACACTTTGCATTACATTGCGGTGAGTTATAATGACTTATTTGTAATGACAAAAATAAATACTTCTTGGTAATTTTCGAATTGTTATTCTCAAATGTTTAGGCAGTTGGCTTAATTGAAAGGTTGAATACTTCTTAGTACGAATGAACTAAAATATTTTTCTATGCTAACTTAATGGAAATTAAAATACATATATACCGTTCGACTCAGAATCACCTCCTGAGTTGATCTAGCCCTTGGTGTCCGTCCGTCCATGTATTTGTTGTTCGCAGGATTCCGGTCGCAATTATTAACCGATTTTGATTAAATTTGGTATGTGGCTCTTTATTGGCACAAGGACGAACGCTATTGAATTTAGATATAGCTCCCATATACTCAGTCTCACATAAGTTTACATACCCTTGAGGTTTTTACCTTATAACTAAACATGTTTCTTGTTGTTGTTTATAATCCAGACTAAAAACATCTTCTTGAAAATGGACAAATACTTTGTTTTTCAAATTAATTTACAAAATCTAAAGCATATATATATATATATATATATATATATATATATATATATATATATATATATATATATATATATATATATATATATATATATATATATATATATATATATATATATATATATATATATATATATATATATATATATATATATATATATATATATATATATATATATATATATATATATATATATATATATATATATATATGTATGTATATATATATATATATATATATATATATATATATATATATATATATATATATATATATATATATATATATATATATATATATATATATATATATATATATATATATATATATATATATATATATATATATATATATATATATATATATATATATATATATATGCATATTTTATTATATTTTAATAATTAAAGAAAATACAATTTCTTAAACCGTATGTAAACTTGTGTAAGACTGTGTATATGTATCGCCCGATTTCCATAAATGGGGTCAGATTGCGCTCATTTACTAACCGATCGGCGTAAAATTTGTCACAATGTGATGCACTGACTCTATGTGCAAAATATCATCCAAATCGGTGCAGATTTGGATATAGCTGCCATATATATGTAGCGCCCAATTTTCAAAATTTGCCCCTTATAACCTTATTGTTGACCATTGTGGCCTCATTTATTAACCGATCTTACTCAAAGTTAGCACAAGGCAATGTCCTGTAATATCAACAAAATCTGCAAAATATAATCCAAATCGGGTCATATTTAGACATAGCTCTTATATATATTTTTCGCCCGTTTTTGAAAAATAAGGGGTACATTTTTAACTTTATTTCTAACCATAGTAGCCTTATCTAATACCCGATGTTACTCTAATTTAGCACAAGGCAACCCTCTGTGGTATCGACCAATATATGGATATAGCTCCCATATAAATGCGTCGATCGATTTTCCCAAATTTGACCATAATACTCTTATTTATTAACCTATGTTGCTCAAATTTCAAATAAGCATGTATTAGCCGATCGTATTGAGACTTGTATGTAGCTATTACATAAATCTATTACCCTATTTTCAGAAATTTGAATTTATTACCCACACTAATTGAGCGATTTCCAGTTTTTTTAATAAAGGACTCAATATTAGTAGCATACTAAATAACTCTGTAGGTTCAGAATCAACTATACTCCTATGTTAATATCAGACATTTCTGTTCAGATTATGATAAAACTCCCATGTACCCAGTAATGTTAATAAATCTGGAAATGTAGTTTTCCCCAAACCTATATCATTGATATCCTACAATGTTCACTAATTCAGTAGGGGTGATTTGGGGTATGATGTAGTCGGCCCGGCCCGACTTTCTACTTTACTCGTTAATTCGAATTTTATTTAATCTACCAATTTTTTATGGTACACTTTTTCGACAATATTTCTCATTTTCGTTAGAAAAAAAAAAAAAAAAACAAAGCAATTTTTTATAAAAGGTTTTATTGTTTAAGGAACGGCACTATACTCGGTTTTTGCACCGAAAACCAGCGCTTCAACATTACTTTTTTAATCAATTAATTTTAAATGAATGAAAAACTATTACACAATCCATACATTGGAAGGTTTAGTGTGACCAATGTCGTGAGCGTGATTAAAATCGTGGTCGTGACTGATATCGTGAGTGCGATTGACATCGTGATCGTGATTCAAATCGAGATCGTGATTCAACTCGTGAGCGTGATTCAAATCGTGAGCGTGATACAAGTCGTGAGCGTGATTCAAATCGTGAGCGTGATTAAAATCGTGAGCGTGATTTAAATCGTGAGCGTGATTAAAGTAGTTATCGTGATTCAAATCGTGAGCGTGATTTTGTTTTCGTGAGTGTAATTATCAAACATTTTTACTCACGCACATTCACGAAGAATTTATTTTCGTGACTCACGCTCACGCACGAAAATTTTCAGCTTGATTACGCTCACGCACGCTCACGAGATTGACTCCATCGTGGCTCACGGCTCACGCGTGAGTCACGAAAATTTTCGTTAGTCACGAAAATTTCGTGTCACGTGCACACTTCTACCGTACATGTTTTACTGAATACGTCTGAGATACACAATCATTCGTATTCGGTGAACTTTATCTAAACTTGTCGACTATTGAAGTGCGGCCCCCAAACCACAAGACCATATAGCACTATAGGTCTAACCACTGCCGTGTACGGTCAAATCTGATGATCGGTTTATATGGGTGCTATATATAATTATGGACCGATGTGGACCAATTTTTGCATGGTCATTAGATACCATATACTAACACCATGTACCAAATGCAGCCGGATCGGATGAAATTTGCTTCTCTTAGAGACTCCGCAAGCCAAATAGGGGGATCGGTTTATATGGGGGCTATATATAATTATGGACCGATGTGGACCAATTTTTACATGGTTGTTAGAGACCATATACTAACACCATGTACCAAATTTCAGCCGGATCGGATGAAATTTGCTTCTCTTAGAGGATCCGCAAGCCAAATTTGGGGGTCCGTTTATATGGGGGCTATACGTAAAAGTGGACCGATATGGCCCATTTGCAATACCATCCGACCTACATCAATAACAAGTACTTGTGCCAAGTTTCAAGTTGATAGATTGTTTCTTTCGGAAGTTAGCGTGATTTCAACAGACGGACGGACGGACATGCTTAGATCGACTCAGAATTTCACCACAATCCAGAATATATATACTTTATGGGTTCTGAGAGCAATATTTCGATGTGTTACAAACGGAATGACAAAGTTAGTATACCCCCCATACTATGGTGGAGGGTATAATAAAGAAAAAATCTTAAGCGCCACCACGCTGTAGTTCATTCTTACTATATTTGAGAAGTGTACGAAACACTTCTTCTGTTTTAGTTAAAATTGAACTAATTTGTATGGTATTGAAATTTTACTGCCATTTAGTCCATTAACTTTTTGAGACATACTTGGAATAAAGAAAATATGGTTGGACTGGGGAAAATTTCTTACAAAATTTTAAAAATTAACTAAAACAAAATAAAATGTATGCATTATACCCTTCACCACTACTGTGGTACAGGGTATAATAAGTTTGTGCATTTGTATGTAACGCCAAGAAGGAGTAATCATAGACCAACCTTTTAGTATACGGATCGGCTTAGAATTAAATTCTGAGTCGATTTAGCGATGTCCGTCTGTCTGTCTGTTGATGTATTTTTGTGTGCAAAGTACAGCTCGCAGTTTTAGTCCGATTGTCCTAAAATTTGGTATAGGGTCCTGTTTCGGCTCAAAGACAATCCCTATTGATTATTGAAAATCGGTTCAGATTTAGAAATAGCTGCCATATATATATATTTCACCGATCTGATCATAATTGGTGTGTGTATCAACCAAATCGGTTCAGATTTAGATATAGCTCCCATATATAGCTTTCGCCCGATTTACACTCATTTGCCCACAGAGGCCAATTTTTTGCTCCGAATTAATTGAAATTTTGCATAGGGAGTAGAATTAGCATTGTAACTATGCGTGCCAAATTTGGTTGAAGTCGGTTGAGATTTGGATATATCTCCCATATATAGCTTTCGCCCGATTTACACTCATATGACCACAGAGGCCAATTTTTAACTCCGAATTTAGTTGAAATTTTGCACAGGGAGTAGAATTAGCGTTATAGCTATGCGTGCCAAATTTGGTTGACATCGGTTCAAATTTAGATATAGCTCCCATATATATGTTTTTCTGATTTCGACAAAAATGGTCAAAATACCAACATTTTCCTTGTTAAATCGCCACTGCTTAGTTGAAAAGTTGTAAAAATGACTCAAATTTTCCTAAACTTCTGATACATATATATCGAGCGATAAATCATAAATAAACTTTTGCGAAGTTTCCTTAAATTGCTTCAGATTTAAGTGTTTCCCATATTGTTTTTTTTTTTTACTAACATTGTGTTCCACCCTAGTGCATTAGCCAACTTAAATTTTGAGTCCATAGATTTTGTAAAAGTCTATCAAATTCTGTCCAAATCGAGTGATATTTAAATGTATGTATTTGGGACAAACCTTTATATATAGCACCCAACATATTTGACGGATGTGATATGGTATCGAAAATTTAGATCTACAAAGTGGTGCAGGGTATAATATAGTCGGCCCCGCCCGACTTTAGACTTTCCTTACTTGTTTTAGCATCAGTTTTACAACAGACTTTTTTTTCTGTGTGAGTACAAAGATAGCGTAGATGTTCTCGCCCTTTCTCCAATATTAAATTTAAAATTCAGCTTCCTCAGCTTCCAAAATAACCCTAAGGTATTTTGCTTACTCACCAAATGGAATTTCAATGCGCTCTAAGGAGATGGACTTATCCGTGGGTATTTCGTTTCCTTTGGAGTACATGAATTTTCCCCTGACTTCCAGAGCCACATCATCTGCGTATGCCACCACTTTTATCCTTTCTCACGGACCCTCATTGTCTACTTTGATAATCGGTCTCATAATATAAGTCAATTATAGCAGTGCCATCTTGTGGTTCTATTTGTGCCAGACTGGGTTTTTTTTGATAGCCCTCTCACTCGAGTTGCGACTTTCGTAATTTGTTATCGATGGACACATGGCGAAAGGTATACAAATAATTAATACGATAATTACTATTCCTTATCCATAAAATGTTCCATTTATACCATCATGTGTTAACAAATAAAGATTCTTAGTCTGTTCGAAGAAGCGTATGAAACCCACAAAAATCCCATTTCAATGATCTAAGAATATGCTTCACAGAAAAACAAAAATATATAATCCAACTCAATAACAACAAACATTATCTCCAAAACACCCATATGTTTGCCAACATATTTTCCACGTTTGCACCCCTGCCACCATCCGATAGGCTTTCTCTATGGCCAATTTATTTGCAAAAATGCCATTCAACAGGTATTTGAGTAGAACACAAAAGCGTCTCTCCACATATCCGTTAAGGCAGATTCCAGCCATATGGCAACAACAAACCACTGTGTGTAATGTGGACGGAGAAGGTGATAACATCATCTGGTCGTACAAACCCCACCATATGGCCCAGGGTAGTGTATATACTATGAATACACGAGTTTAGCCGAAATCTAAAAAGAGATGTAAAATTTAGTGACTGACATTAAGTATGACGATGAGGATGAAATAGAATGCAATCACATATATATGCAGCTAACTCGTGTTTTTTTGGGTTAACAAGAAATTCCATCAAATGCCGGCAAGAGAGTAAAACAACGAGAGAGCATACAACGTAACGGTAAACATACATTTGACATACATGCGCTAATACAATAAATTCCACATTTTATTTTTTCTCTCATTCACATGTAAATGCATTTTGAGAGAATAAACGAAGTTAGTGGTAGAGAGAATGGAGGGACTGATTTTGTAAGTTTACAATGTAAGGGATACGCATTGTTTGTGATATTTATCTTTGTATCGGTTTAGAGGTACACATACAAATGCATATACCATATTTATTTATGTGTGTGTGAGTGTTTTCTTCTTGTTTACTTTTATGCATGTTTGACCGGTGCTTTTGACCCCATCACTGACATTTACAACAACACTAGCATACATATACACAGTGGTATTTATTTACGTTTGTATGTCCCAATTCGAAATGACTTGGCAATACCAAGTAATAGAGGTGTGTATATTACTTGATGGGACATCAATTTGTTATAGTATATGGTTGAATTGGAAATACAACTTCAATTTCGTTTACAATCTCTAAAGAATTGCATTTGTATGGGGAACATCCCTGCAAGCATTTGGGAATGTGATTTGTGCTTCTTCGTTAGGAAGATTTCCAGAGCATTCTATTCACCACATTGAACAGACTTCTGTGAGGATGCTTTATTCCATGTTGTTGCAACCAGCTCTACGTCCCAATTCCCCTAATTTCCACATCCGAAAGTTCGAATCTTGCAATATCATCCATCATTTACCGGCCGTCTGACAGTTTCCTCCACCATTTAGTGTGAATAAATATTTTGTTTCTCGTACGATTGATCGTTGCACAACAAGACAATTTCTTATAATTAAAGAACAGAATCCTCACAACACATAATTTTCCGATTAATCCTTCTACAAATAGAGGTAATTTGTTTGTAAATCAATGTGACACATTTTCATTAGAAAGCTGTCTTTACATGTAAGTGCTCAACTACAATCCGATCTAAGCGAATAAGTTCAATTGGAGATTGTAGGATAATCCACAGATGTAGGGATGATCCCCAAGCGCTCCGAACCACGTGAACCAGCTCCAGGGGAGGTGTTAGGAAAATCACTAGAGCAACTTAGATCTTTTTCCAGCCAAGTCAACAAGATCAAAGGAGAATTGTAAAGAGAGCTTCAAACGCTGTGATCGAAATCCATACCGCAGCGAGTGTTTCCAGTATTTTTCTGGCTCTTGTCCCTAAAATTATGTTGCTTTCGTCCCCAAAAACCCCATTTGAGATTTAAATTCCCCACAAAAATCCCCAATAAATGTTTGATAAGTTTTTTTTTTATTTTATTAACAAAAATAAAGAAAAAGCAAAAGGTTCTGCTGTAGAAAATCAATAATAATTTAAACAAGTATATACGGCCGTAAGTTCGGCCAGGCCGAATCTTATGTACCCTCCACCATGGATTGCGTAGAAACTTCTACGAAAGACTGTCGTCCACAATCGAATTAATTGGGTTGTGGTATCTTAAAACTTCTTAAAATCGTTTTCTAAATTCTAAATTGTTGTTAGTCCATACGTGGTATATATTACACAAAAAAGGTATGTATAGGTAAGTCTACAAATAATTACGAATCGATATGGACTTTTGCACGGTACATAGAGAGCCAGAATTGAAATATGGAGGTCGCTTATATGTGGGCTATATACAATTATGAACTTGATATGGACCAATTTTGATTTATCTGAAGGCTATATATAACTATAGACCGATATGGACCTAGTTAGGCATGGTTGTTAACGCCCATATACTAGCACAATGTACCAAATTTCAACTGACTCGAATGAAATTTTCTCCTCGAAGTGGCTCCAAAACCAAATCTCGGGATCGGTTTATATAATTATGGACTGATATGGAACACCTTTGGCATGGTTATTAAATATCATATACTCCCACCACGTACCAAATTTCAACCAGATCGGATGAACTTTGCTTCTCCAAAAGGCACCGGAGGTTAAATCTGGGGATCGGTTTATATGGGGGCTATATATACTTATGGGCTGATATGAACCAATTCCTGCACGGTTGTTGGATAACATATACTAACACCACGTACCAAATTTCAACCGAATCGGATGAATTTTGCTCTTCCAAGGGGCTCCGGAGGTCAAATCTGGGGATTGGTTTATATAGGGGCTATATATAACTATGGACCGATTTCGACCAATTTTTGCATGTGTGTTTGAGGCCATATATATATTAAAACACCACGTTCCAAATTTCAACCGAATCAGATGAATTTTGGTCTTCCAAGGGGCTCCGAAGGTTAAATATGGTGATGGGTTTATATGGGGGCTACATATAATTATGGACCGATGTGGACCAATTTTTGCATGGTCATTAGAGACCATATACTAACACCATGTACCAAATTTCAGCCGGATCGAATGAAATTTGCTTCTTTTAGAGGCTCCGCAAGCCAAATCGGGGGATCGGTTTATATGGGGGTTATATATAATTATTGACCGATGTGGACTAATTTTTGCATAGTTGTTTGAGATCATACACTTACACCAGTACCAAATTTCAGCCGGATCGGATGAAATTTGCTTCTCTTAGAGGCTCCGCAAGCCAAATCGGGGGATCGGTTTATATGGGGGCTATATATAATTATGGACCGATGTGAACCAATTTTTGCATGGTTGTTAGAGACCATATACTAACATCATGTACCAAATTTCAGCCGGATCGGATGAAATTTGCTTCTCCTAGAGGCCTCGCAAGCCAAATCGGAGGATCAGTTTATATGGGGGCTATATATAATTATGGACCGCTGTGGACCAATTTTTGCATGGTTATTAGAGACCATATACTACCACCATGTACCAAATTTCAGCCGGATCGTATGAAATTTTCTTCTCTTAGAGGCCTCGCAAGCCAAATTTGGGGATCGGTTTATATGGGGGCTATATATAATTATGGACCGATGTGAACCAATTTTTGCATGGTTGTTAGAGACCATATACTAACATCATGTACCAAATTTCAGCCGGATCGGATGAAATTTGCTTCTCCTAGAGGCCTCGCAAGCCAAATCGGAGGATCAGTTTATATGGGGGCTATGTATAATTATGGACCGATGTGGACCAATTTTTGCATGGTTATTAGAGACCATATACTACCACCATGTACCAAATTTCAGCCGGATCGTATGAAATTTTCTTCTCTTAGAGGCCTCGCAAGCCAAATTTGGGGATCCGTTTATATGGGGGCTATACGTAAAAGTGGACCGATATGGCCCGTTTGCAATACCATCCGACCTACATCAATAACAACTACTTGTGCCAAGTTTCAAGTCGATATCTTGTATCGTTCGGAAGTAGCGTGATTTCAACAGACGGACATGCTCAGATCGACTCAGAATTTCACCACGACCCAGAATATATATATACTTTATGGGGTCTTAGAGCAATATTTCGATGTGTTACAAACGGAATGACAAAGTTAATATCCCCCCCATCCTATGGTGGAGGGTATAAAAATAAAAAGTTTGTCAAACCAGCTTACAAGCTGCAATTAGATTAAGATTTCGAACCCCAACACCAAGAGACCGGTGATCATATTCCAAATGCTTGAGATATGCAAATGGGAGTTCCGGTCACCATGTATTTATGAACGAAAAATTTACTTCTAAATATTCAAGTATTAAAATTGTGTGGAAGATCAATATTAAGGTGATTTATCTTCATCATTTCTGTATTACGGGTCAACGAGTCTGAAATGATTTTGCAAACATATCAGAGTAAAATTAAAAAAAATACCTTGGACCCCCGAAATAAAATCCTGTGTCAGTTTTTAGTTCAAATGCTTCATTTGCCCTTTCGTATGCCGTGGAATAAAGAGCAGCATTCTTTTTTTTTAAATGTTGACGAACCACTGGACTACTTTTGTAAAAATATAGAAATTTGATGTTAATTTATTATGCTAAGCGGATTTCGAAAAAATCCCCAAAAATATCGAAATTCCCCACCAAATCCCCAAGTCCGTCCCCACACTGAAAAAAATATTGTCGTGAGGTCAAAGATTTCACGTCTTTAAAATACGAATACAAATTTTGCTTAGCATAGAAGACGCATTTCTCTAAAATAAAGTTATTTTCCTTGTCCAAAAATCGATAAACTTTTCAATGAAGTCGTATTGTCCTTATAATTAAGTGATTTGACTTAAAAATGGGTATCTTAACATGAAAGAAAAAATGTATAGGCTAAGGTCAACTTGACTTTAATAATTCAGAAAAATTCTTTAAATTTAATGAAATTGTCTTTAAATTTGTTGTCTTTTTGCATCTTGACTACAAGGCAAAAAATCGTTCAAATATAGGACATGTTTTTCAAAACTTTATTTTAAAGAAGTTTTTTACTTCAAACATAGCATAATTTCTACTGGAAGTCTAGTCCTAATTTGGAAAATAAAGTTGCCGTTAACTCGTTTTTAAAGGACTTTGTTAGCATATGACGGAAAAAAGCTGAGAAAGCGAAAAATTAAAATTTGCTTCCTAGAAGCAAGTACACAAAACCTAAATTTAAAAGAGAATTGTGTCTTAAAAGTATCCTTACTTGTATTCTCCGCTTCTTTGGCTCGGAATCAATACCAAAGTTTTTAAAGTAAAGACAAAATCTTTGGAACCGAGTATGCTTTTTTTTCAGTGCATTCACGAAAAAATAACCCAAATTTGGGGGAAAATCCCCAATACTGGCAACCCTGACAGCAGCGGTATAAAACTTGCTCGTGAGAAAACAGATGCAACAGATATTGACAGATGAGCTTAAGCTAAAGCCATTGAAGTTTCAAAATACGGAAGGGCTCCTCAATGTACAAAAAAAAGTTAGACTGGAAAGAGCCATGAGGCCAAAAATTTCGCATCCTTAAAATAAATATGCGTAGTTTGCTTACCATAAGTTTTATCGAAATTATGTTATCTTTCACATAAAAAACGTTTCTGAAATAACGTATTGGAATACATATCTTATTTTTAAACGCATTTTTTGCTTTATAGTCAAGATACAAAAAGTCAACTAACCTAAAAACGATTTCATTAAATTTAAAGAATTTTTCAAAATTACTAAAGCCAAGTTGACATTAGGTTAGGGTAGGAATAGTGGCAGCCCCATATTTCAGGCTCACTTAGACTATTGAGTCCATTGTGATTCCACAGTGGTGGTATCACTGAGTGTTGCCCGATTCTATGTTAATCTCAATGACGAGGGACCTCCTTCTTATAGCCGAGCCCGAACGGCGATCCACATTGCAGTGAAACCGCTTATGTCACCAGCATTACTGAGGTGGGATAATCCACCGCCGAAAAACTTTTTGGTGTTTGGTCGAAACTAGGTTTGAACCCACGACCCTGTGAATGCAAGGCGGGCGAATGCATTGCACCAAGGCGCCTCCTTTGACCTTAGACAAAAAATTCTTTATTTCATGTAAAGATACCCAGTCTTAACCCTTAAATGCGCTGTATCTTTTAAGATACAACCAGAAAAAAATTCTTACGTCTTAAAATTTTTTGCCGAATTCTACGAAATCAGGTAAATGGTGATACGGTCAAAATTTGGTCAAGGAAAACGCGTGTAAATCGGTGAAATCGTTTATTTAAAAAGTCAAATTACATTTCTTTTTTCAAGTTCAATTAGTATAAAATTCAGGAAAAATATTCAGTTAGGCTTTCACTTTTCCAAATCCGAATTGCCGGGCCTCACGCTTGACACCTGCCATCAGATTTTGTACAGCCACCTTGTCCACCTTCTTCGCCGCAGAAAGCCAGTTTGCCTTGAACTGCTGCTCGTTCTTAGCAGTTTTTTGGTCTTCTTTAGGTTCCGCTTGACAATAGCCCAGTATTTCTCAATTGGGCGGAGCTCTGGCATGTTGGGAGGGTTCTTGTCCTTGGCAACCACCTGCACGTTGTTGGCGGCGTACCACTCCATGGCCTTTTTACCGTACTGGCAAGATGCCAAATCCGGCCAAAACAGTACGGAACAACCGTGTTTCTTCAGGAAAGGCAGCAGACGTTTATTCAAACACTCTTTCACGTAAATTTCTTGGTTGACAGTCCCGGAAGCTATGAAAATGCTGCTTTTCAAGCCACAGGTACAGATGGCTTGCCAAACCAGATATTTCTTTGCGAAATTTGACAGTTTTATGTGCTTGAAAATATCTGCTACCTTTCCCCTTCCTTTTGCCGTATAAAACTCCTGTAGTCGGCTTTGACGTAGGTTTCGTCGTCCATTACCACGCAGTCAAACTTCGTCAGCATCGTCGTGTACAGCCTCCGGGATCGCGCTTTGGCCGTCGTATTTTGTTTATCATCGCGATTTGGAGTTACTACCTTGTTGTAAGTCGATAGTCCGGCTCGTTTTTTGGATTGATGCACGGTTGTAGACGATACACCCAGCTTATTTGCGGCATCTCGGAGAGAGAGGTTAGGGTTTCGCTTGAAACTACCGCCAACTCTCTTTGTCGTCTCAGCGGCTTCCGGTTTTCGATTTCCCCCCGATCCAGACTTCCTGGCTGTCGACAAACGTTCCCCAAATACTTTAATTACATTTGTAACGGTTGATTTGGCAACTTTTAGCGATTTTGCCAGCCTTGCGTGCGAGTAGCTCGGATTTTCGCGATGCGCGAGCAAAATTTTGATACGCTTCACTTCTTGCTTGGACGGCATTTTGACAACTGAAGAGTGAATTCCAAAATCAAAATAGGAGCAACATTCTACACACACACCTTCAAAATGAGGGGTGTTCAGGTTAAATGCAAAATTGAAAGAAAAACGTCAAGTTTATATTGACCAAATTTTGACCGTATCACCCTTTATGTTGAATTTTAAACATCATAAGGGAGTTTTAAAAAGTATGTTTTTCCGGAAAATCTATAGTACTTCTCTGTAAACTGAAACCAAAATTAAAATAAAATTGTGCCCGAAAATTAAAAACCTGCAAATTGTAGAATAATTAACATATACCCCAAACACATTTTGCTTCAAGCATACATATTTTCAGGATTGGTCCAAACAAAATATTGTTTGTATTATTCAAACTGGTAGAAAAAATATTAATGAAATTTTCTTTGTGTGGATATATTTTTAAAGCGCCAATTGGTTACTTCAATTATTTTACTTGCATCATACTCTCTAGGTCTCTCTTTCTAAACATATATATGTTCATAGGCTATTTCCAAATTAAATTATGTTTGCATCTAAGCATATTATATTTACAAACGTTTTATGTCCCAAACATACTATTCTAACATATTAACATATATGTCTCAAACATGTTATGTTAGTTTATGAACATTATATGCTTGCCCTTAAAAATATTGTGTTAAAAAATTTGAGTTCCAAACATATAATTTTTACACACAAACATATGAAAAACAGTTTTTTTCGTCCGTGAACGGGGTCCCGAAAATGATATCTTCGTGAGTGTGCATGTGTAACGCATTTCGGAAAAATACGCTCATAAAACTAATCTCGCTCCCGAACATAAAACACTTACGAGTTGAATTCAATTACAATTTTAGTGATACCTAGGATGTTAAGAGCTTAAAAACTCTCGATTTTTCATTGTTTTCAGACACGTCCCTCAGGTAAATTACTCATTAAATTATTAGCGAGTCACGACATTTTCGTGCATGAGTACAAACTTTCTTTTCGTGAGTGAGCGTGAGTCCTAGCTAACAATATCGTGCGTGAGCAGAATTTTTCCGTTGTGAGTGTTCGTGAGTAAAATATTACTCAGGTGCACACCTCTACTACAATCAAATTGTTTATTTGTAAACAAACACTTAGTTTAATACGCACTCTATCTTTTAAGATACAACCACTATTAAAAAAAATTGAAAAAAATTGCTATGCAGATGTTCTTTTTTTACCATTTTGCATATAATATATTATTTTGGAGGAATCGGTGTTCTTGTGCATTTAAAGATTAAAGTAAAGAAATACAGATTTCTTTTAAAGGAATAATCTTTCAATTAACTGAGTTATGTTACTGAATCTTTCGATTAAGGATAAAAAAGTTTCGAATTTAGGCTACAACTATTTTAAAGAATTTGTGTCTTTGTTTTCAAGTTTTTTGAAATTAAAAAATATTTCTTTACTTTAAAGTATTTGTTATAATTTCGATTTTTAAACTGACATATATTTTTACGTGAATAGCTTTGTCGATATGTCATAAAGAGAGAAATTCCATAAATGACACCTGATTCCTAATTTTAATTTTGAGAGCCCAGATTTATTTTAAAGAAACCGCATCCTTGGTTTGGAATCAATACCAAAATTTCTAAGGGAAGGACCTTTTTTGGGTGTGGTAACAATTTGTAACATCTTTTAGATTTGAATTTGAATATTAGACATATCGGTTCAGATTTAGATTAAGCTACGAAAATTATCTGATATTTATGTTATTTTAATAATTCCCCTAAAATACTTAGATATACTAATTCAGTAGGTTTAGGGTATAGGTGAAGTTAGGTTAAAGTGGCAGTCCGATTAAGTTTCAGGCTCACTTAGACTATTCAGTCCATTGTGATACCACATTTAACTAAAAGTACCTATTACATATGGGCACTTCTACACTGATAAAATATTTACGTGATATTAAAGATTACGCAGCCTCAATTTTAGGATGTGAAATTTACACACTACTAAGCACAAATTTCTTTAAAATAATGAAATTTTAATTAAAAGAAAGTTTATAACCTTTGCTTCGAATTTTTTTTTCATTAAATTTAGGACACACATTTTGAAAATTTGCGTTCCTTCCTTAAAGTTGCATGTCTTTAAACTAAGGCAAATTTTCCTTAGAGTAAAGAAACTCATTTTTTATTTAAAGAAATCGTTCTTAAATTAACTGAAATTATTGAATCTTTAGATTTAAGATAAAAACGCTACAAATATAGGCTAAGACTTATTTTGAGGATTTAGCATCTTTGTTTGTGATATTAAAGATTACGCAGCCTCAACTTTAGGATGTGCAATTTACACACTATTAAGCACAAATTTCTCTAAAATAATGAAATTTTAATTAAAAGAAAATGTATAATCTTTGCTTCAATTTTTTTTTTTCATTAAATTTAGGACACACATTTTGAAAATTTGCTCCTTCGTTAAAGTTGCATGTCTTTAAACTAAGGCAAATTTTCCTTAAAGTAAAGAAACTCATTTTTTATTTAAAGAAATCGTTCTTAAATTAACTGAAATATTGAATATTTAAATTTAAGATAAAAACGCTTCAAATGTAGGCTAAGACTTATTTTGAGGATTTAGCATCTTTGGTTTAAAGTTTTTTTTTTTTGAAATTTGGAAAATATTTTTTTCTTCGAAATATCCGTCATAAATTGGATTTTTAAACAAATACGTGAATAGATTTATTAAAAAATAGAATGAAAAATCGATAAATGAGATCTATATCCTAATTTTAATTTTATAGATCCTAGATTTAATGCCAGATAGGTCGCAAAAAAATTTCCTTATTTTAAAGAACCCACATCTTTGGCTCGGAATCAATACCAAAATCCTTAAAGGAAGGTCAAAATCTTTGGATCCAAGTAAACTTTTTTTGAGTGTAGTTTTAGGATATGACCCCGTCCGACTTCCACTTCACTCACTTGTCTTTATTTGCTTTTAGGTAAAAACTCTTTTGGTAGAATGAAAACGTTGTTTGTTAAAAAGTTCATTCTTTGGAAATTCTTTTTTTCTTTCAGACTACGAATAATATCTAATTCGTCATATTGTAGTGATGTTGAAATAAAAAGTTTAAGATCTTCATTAATTTGGATTCATACCAGAATTCCTCATTCTATGAAATTTCTATGATTTGTTAAAATTAATTGGAAAACAAATCACAATTCTATGAAATTTCTATGATTTGTTAAAATTAATTGGAAAACAAATCACAATTCTAAATAATATTATATTCTAAAAATGTATATGAGCTCGTGCATCATACAAAAGCTGTAGTTTCAGTGAACAATACATTTTTCAACGATAGTATATGGAAACGAAATACAAAACCCTATAGAATACCACAAAAGTTGATGGTCGCTTGGCTATCCATAAACTAACATGGGAACAAGCGAAAATGTCAGTAAGTGTGGTACTGGTTTTTTAAATGCAATAAATTTTATTTGGTGTAATTTGAAATTTTACGATACTTTTGTTATAAATTAACTTTAACGACATTCTACACTCACCAAAATGGGGATTATGGGCAATCCTGGCCACTCGCACAGGCTGGGTATATGAGTGGGAGTCGGTGGGATAGTGTGCGTGTGCATATGTCTGAGCTGAGTATATAAAGGGTGATTCTTTTGAGGTTAGGATTTTCATGCATTAGTATTTGACAGATCACGTGGGATTTCAGACATGGTGTCAAAGAGAAAGATGCTCAGTATGCTTTGACATTTCATCATGAATAGACTTACTAACGAGCCACAACGTCGAATTTTCAGTGAATGGGCCCTAGAAAAGTTGGCAGAAAATCCGCTTTTTATACCCTTCACCACTACTGTGGTACAGGGTATAATAAGTTTGTGCATTTGTATGTAACGCCAAGAAGGAGTAATCATAGACCAACCTTTTAGTATACGGATCGGCTTAGAATTAAATTCTGAGTCGATTTAGCGATGTCCGTCTGTCTGTCTGTCCGTCTGTCTGTCCGTCTGTCTGTCCGTCTGTCTGTCCGTCTGTCTGTCTGTCTGTCTGTCTGTCTGTTGATGTATTTTTGTGTGCAAAGCACAGCTCGCAGTTTTAGTCCGATTGTCCTAAAATTTGGTATAGGGTCCTGTTTCGGCTCAAAGACGATCCCTATTGATTTTGGAAAAAATCGGTTCAGATTTAGATATAGCTGCCATATATATTTTTCACCGATCTGGTCATAATTGGCGTGTATATCAACCGATCTTCCTCAAATTCCGTACATCCGAATATTTTATGAGTCTCGAAAAACTTGTAAAATATCAGCCAAATCGGTTCAGATTTAGATATAGCTCCCATATATAGCATTCGCCCGATTTACACTCATTTGCCCACAGAGGCCAATTTTTTGCTCCGATTTAGTTGAAATTTTGCACGGGGAGTAGAATTAGCGTTGTAACTATGCGTGCTAAATTTGCTTGAAATCGGTTCAGATTTGGATATATCTCCCATATAAAGCTTTCGCCCGATTTACACTCATATGACCACAGAGGCCAATTTTTAACTCCGATTTAGTTGAAATTTTGCACAGGGAGTAGAATTAGCATTGTAACTATGCGTGCCAAATTTGGTTGAAATCGGTTCAGATTTAGATATAGCTCCCATATATATGTTTTTCTGATTTCGACAAAAATGGTCAAAATACCAACATTTTTCTTGTAAAATCGCCACTGCTTAGTCGAAAAGTTGTAAAAATGAATCTAATTTTCCTAAACTTGTAATACATATATATCGAGCGATAAATCATAAATAAACTTTTTCGAAGTGTCCTTAAAATTGCTTCAGATTTAAACGTTTCCCATATTTTTATACCCTTCACCACTACTGTGGTACAGGGTATAATAAGTTTGTGCATTTGTATGTAACGCCAAGAAGGAGTAATCATAGACCAACCTTTTAGTATACGGATCGGCTTAGAATTAAATTCTGAGTCGATTTAGCGATGTCCGTCTGTCTGTCTGTCCGTCTGTCTGTCCGTCTGTCTGTCCGTCTGTCTGTCCGTCTGTCTGTCTGTCTGTCTGTCTGTCTGTTGATGTATTTTTGTGTGCAAAGTACAGCTCGCAGTTTTAGTCCGATTGTCCTAAAATTTGGTATAGGGTCCTGTTTCGGCTCAAAGACGATCCCTATTGATTTTGGAAAAAATCGGTTCAGATTTAGATATAGCTGCCATATATATTTTTCACCGATCTGGTCATAATTGGCGTGTATATCAACCGATCTTCCTCAAATTCCGTACATCCGAATATTTTATGAGTCTCGAAAAACTTGTAAAATATCAGCCAAATCGGTTCAGATTTAGATATAGCTCCCATATATAGCATTCGCCCGATTTACACTCATTTGCCCACAGAGGCCAATTTTTTGCTCCGATTTAGTTGAAATTTTGCACGGGGAGTAGAATTAGCGTTGTAACTATGCGTGCTAAATTTGCTTGAAATCGGTTCAGATTTGGATATATCTCCCATATAAAGCTTTCGCCCGATTTACACTCATATGACCACAGAGGCCAATTTTTAACTCCGATTTAGTTGAAATTTTGCACAGGGAGTAGAATTAGCATTGTAACTATGCGTGCCAAATTTGGTTGAAATCGGTTCAGATTTAGATATAGCTCCCATATATATGTTTTTCTGATTTCGACAAAAATGGTCAAAATACCAACATTTTTCTTGTAAAATCGCCACTGCTTAGTCGAAAAGTTGTAAAAATGAATCTAATTTTCCTAAACTTGTAATACATATATATCGAGCGATAAATCATAAATAAACTTTTTCGAAGTGTCCTTAAAATTGCTTCAGATTTAAACGTTTCCCATATTTTTATACCCTTCACCACTACTGTGGTACAGGGTATAATAAGTTTGTGCATTTGTATGTAACGCCAAGAAGGAGTAATCATAGACCAACCTTTTAGTATACGGATCGGCTTAGAATTAAATTCTGAGTCGATTTAGCGATGTCCGTCTGTCTGTCTGTCCGTCTGTCTGTCCGTCTGTCTGTCCGTCTGTCTGTCTGTCTGTCTGTCTGTCTGTTGATGTATTTTTGTGTGCAAAGTACAGCTCGCAGTTTTAGTCCGATTGTCCTAAAATTTGGTATTGGGTCCTGTTTCGGCTCAAAGACGATCCCTATTGATTTTGGAAAAAATCGGTTCAGATTTAGATATAGCTGCCATATATATTTTTCACCGATCTGGCCATAATTGGCGTGTATATCAACCGATCTTCCTCAAATTCCGTACATCCGAATATTTTATGGGTCTCGAAAAACTTGCAAAATACCAGCCAAATCGGTTCAGATTTAGATATAGCTCTCATATATAGCTTTCGCCCGATTTACACTCATTTGCCCAAAAAGGCCAATTTTTAACTCCGATTTGGTTGAAATTTTGCACAGGGAGTAGAATTAGCAGTGTTACTATGCGTGCCAAATTTGGTTGAAATCGGTTCAGATTTGGATATATCTCCCATATATAGCTTTCGCCCGATTTACACTCATATGACCACAGAGGCCAATTTTTAACTCCGATTTAGTTGAAATTTTGCACAGGGAGTAGAATTAGCATTGAAACTATACGTGCCAAATTTGGTTGAAATCGGTTCAGATTTGGATATATCTTCCATATATAGCTTTCGCCCGATTTACACTCATATGACCACAGAGACCAATTTTTTGCTCCGATTTAGTTGAAATTTTGCACAGGGAGTAGAATTAGCATTCTAGCTATGCGTGCCAAATTTGGTTGAAATCGGTTCAGATTTAGATATATCTCCCATATATAGCTTTCGCCCGATTTACACTCATATGACCACAGAGGCCAATTTTTAACTCCGATTTAGTTGAAATTTTGCACAGAGAGTAGAATTAGCATTGTTGCTATGCGTGCCAAATTTGGTTGAAATCGGTTCAGATTTAGATATAGCTCTCATATATATGTTTTTCTGATTTCGACAAAAATGGTCAAAATACCAACATTTTCCTTGTGAAATCGCCACTGCTTAGTCGCAAAGTTGTAAAAATGACTCTAATTTTGCTAAACTTCTAATACATATATATCGAGCGATAAATCATAAATAAACTTTTGCAAAGTTTCCTTAAAATTGCTTCAAATTTAAATGTTTCCCATATTTATACCCTTCACCACTACTGTGGTACAGGGTATAATAAGTTTGTGCATTTGTATGTAACGCCAAGAAGGAGTAATCATAGACCAACCTTTTAGTATACGGATCGGCTTAGAATTAAATTCTGAGTCGATTTAGCGATGTCCGTCTGTCTGTCTGTCCGTCTGTCTGTCCGTCTGTCTGTCCGTCTGTCTGTCTGTCTGTCTGTCTGTCTGTTGATGTATTTTTGTGTGCAAAGCACAGCTCGCAGTTTTAGTCCGATTGTCCTAAAATTTGGTATAGGGTCCTGTTTCGGCTCAAAGACGATCCCTATTGATTTTGGAAAAAATCGGTTCAGATTTATATATAGCTGCCATATATATTTTTCACCGATCTGGTCATAATTGGCGTGTATATCAACCGATCTTCCTCAAATTCCGTACATCCGAATATTTTATGAGTCTCGAAAAACTTGTAAAATATCAGCCAAATCGGTTCAGATTTAGATATAGCTCCCATATATAGCATTCGCCCGATTTACACTCATTTGCCCACAGAGGCCAATTTTTTGCTCCGATTTAGTTGAAATTTTGCACGGGGAGTAGAATTAGCGTTGTAACTATGCGTGCTAAATTTGCTTGAAATCGGTTCAGATTTGGATATATCTCCCATATAAAGCTTTCGCCCGATTTACACTCATATGACCACAGAGGCCAATTTTTAACTCCGATTTAGTTGAAATTTTGCACAGGGAGTAGAATTAGCATTGTAACTATGCGTGCCAAATTTGGTTGAAATCGGTTCAGATTTAGATATAGCTCCCATATATATGTTTTTCTGATTTCGACAAAAATGGTCAAAATACCAACATTTTTCTTGTAAAATCGCCACTGCTTAGTCGAAAAGTTGTAAAAATGAATCTAATTTTCCTAAACTTGTAATACATATATATCGAGCGATAAATCATAAATAAACTTTTTCGAAGTGTCCTTAAAATTGCTTCAGATTTAAACGTTTCCCATATTTTTATACCCTTCACCACTACTGTGGTACAGGGTATAATAAGTTTGTGCATTTGTATGTAACGCCAAGAAGGAGTAATCATAGACCAACCTTTTAGTATACGGATCGGCTTAGAATTAAATTCTGAGTCGATTTAGCGATGTCCGTCTGTCTGTCCGTCTGTCTGTCCGTCTGTCTGTCCGTCTGTCTGTCTGTCTGTCTGTCTGTTGATGTATTTTTGTGTGCAAAGTACAGCTCGCAGTTTTAGTCCGATTGTCCTAAAATTTGGTATAGGGTCCTGTTTCGGCTCAAAGACGATCCCTATTGATTTTGGAAAAAATCGGTTCAGATTTAGATATAGCTGCCATATATATTTTTCACCGATCTGGTCATAATTGGCGTGTATATCAACCGATCTTCCTCAAATTCCGTACATCCGAATATTTTATGAGTCTCGAAAAACTTGTAAAATATCAGCCAAATCGGTTCAGATTTAGATATAGCTCCCATATATAGCATTCGCCCGATTTACACTCATTTGCCCACAGAGGCCAATTTTTTGCTCCGATTTAGTTGAAATTTTGCACGGGGAGTAGAATTAGCGTTGTAACTATGCGTGCTAAATTTGCTTGAAATCGGTTCAGATTTGGATATATCTCCCATATAAAGCTTTCGCCCGATTTACACTCATATGACCACAGAGGCCAATTTTTAACTCCGATTTAGTTGAAATTTTGCACAGGGAGTAGAATTAGCATTGTAACTATGCGTGCCAAATTTGGTTGAAATCGGTTCAGATTTAGATATAGCTCCCATATATATGTTTTTCTGATTTCGACAAAAATGGTCAAAATACCAACATTTTTCTTGTAAAATCGCCACTGCTTAGTCGAAAAGTTGTAAAAATGAATCTAATTTTCCTAAACTTGTAATACATATATATCGAGCGATAAATCATAAATAAACTTTTTCGAAGTGTCCTTAAAATTGCTTCAGATTTAAACGTTTCCCATATTTTTATACCCTTCACCACTACTGTGGTACAGGGTATAATAAGTTTGTGCATTTGTATGTAACGCCAAGAAGGAGTAATCATAGACCAACCTTTTAGTATACGGATCGGCTTAGAATTAAATTCTGAGTCGATTTAGCGATGTCCGTCTGTCTGTCTGTCCGTCTGTCTGTCCGTCTGTCTGTCCGTCTGTCTGTCTGTCTGTCTGTCTGTCTGTCTGTTGATGTATTTTTGTGTGCAAAGTACAGCTCGCAGTTTTAGTCCGATTGTCCTAAAATTTGGTATTGGGTCCTGTTTCGGCTCAAAGACGATCCCTATTGATTTTGGAAAAAATCGGTTCAGATTTAGATATAGCTGCCATATATATTTTTCACCGATCTGGCCATAATTGGCGTGTATATCAACCGATCTTCCTCAAATTCCGTACATCCGAATATTTTATGGGTCTCGAAAAACTTGCAAAATACCAGCCAAATCGGTTCAGATTTAGATATAGCTCTCATATATAGCTTTCGCCCGATTTACACTCATTTGCCCAAAAAGGCCAATTTTTAACTCCGATTTGGTTGAAATTTTGCACAGGGAGTAGAATTAGCAGTGTTACTATGCGTGCCAAATTTGGTTGAAATCGGTTCAGATTTGGATATATCTCCCATATATAGCTTTCGCCCGATTTACACTCATATGACCACAGAGGCCAATTTTTAACTCCGATTTAGTTGAAATTTTGCACAGGGAGTAGAATTAGCATTGAAACTATACGTGCCAAATTTGGTTGAAATCGGTTCAGATTTGGATATATCTTCCATATATAGCTTTCGCCCGATTTACACTCATATGACCACAGAGACCAATTTTTTGCTCCGATTTAGTTGAAATTTTGCACAGGGAGTAGAATTAGCATTCTAGCTATGCGTGCCAAATTTGGTTGAAATCGGTTCAGATTTAGATATATCTCCCATATATAGCTTTCGCCCGATTTACACTCATATGACCACAGAGGCCAATTTTTAACTCCGATTTAGTTGAAATTTTGCACAGAGAGTAGAATTAGCATTGTTGCTATGCGTGCCAAATTTGGTTGAAATCGGTTCAGATTTAGATATAGCTCTCATATATATGTTTTTCTGATTTCGACAAAAATGGTCAAAATACCAACATTTTCCTTGTGAAATCGCCACTGCTTAGTCGCAAAGTTGTAAAAATGACTCTAATTTTGCTAAACTTCTAATACATATATATCGAGCGATAAATCATAAATAAACTTTTGCAAAGTTTCCTTAAAATTGCTTCAAATTTAAATGTTTCCCATATTTATACCCTTCACCACTACTGTGGTACAGGGTATAATAAGTTTGTGCATTTGTATGTAACGCCAAGAAGGAGTAATCATAGACCAACCTTTTAGTATACGGATCGGCTTAGAATTAAATTCTGAGTCGATTTAGCGATGTCCGTCTGTCTGTCTGTCCGTCTGTCTGTCCGTCTGTCTGTCCGTCTGTCTGTCTGTCTGTCTGTCTGTCTGTTGATGTATTTTTGTGTGCAAAGCACAGCTCGCAGTTTTAGTCCGATTGTCCTAAAATTTGGTATAGGGTCCTGTTTCGGCTCAAAGACGATCCCTATTGATTTTGGAAAAAATCGGTTCAGATTTAGATATAGCTGCCATATATATTTTTCACCGATCTGGTCATAATTGGCGTGTATATCAACCGATCTTCCTCAAATTCCGTACATCCGAATATTTTATGAGTCTCGAAAAACTTGTAAAATATCAGCCAAATCGGTTCAGATTTAGATATAGCTCCCATATATAGCATTCGCCCGATTTACACTCATTTGCCCACAGAGGCCAATTTTTTGCTCCGATTTAGTTGAAATTTTGCACGGGGAGTAGAATTAGCGTTGTAACTATGCGTGCTAAATTTGCTTGAAATCGGTTCAGATTTGGATATATCTCCCATATAAAGCTTTCGCCCGATTTACACTCATATGACCACAGAGGCCAATTTTTAACTCCGATTTAGTTGAAATTTTGCACAGGGAGTAGAATTAGCATTGTAACTATGCGTGCCAAATTTGGTTGAAATCGGTTCAGATTTAGATATAGCTCCCATATATATGTTTTTCTGATTTCGACAAAAATGGTCAAAATACCAACATTTTTCTTGTAAAATCGCCACTGCTTAGTCGAAAAGTTGTAAAAATGAATCTAATTTTCCTAAACTTGTAATACATATATATCGAGCGATAAATCATAAATAAACTTTTTCGAAGTGTCCTTAAAATTGCTTCAGATTTAAACGTTTCCCATATTTTTATACCCTTCACCACTACTGTGGTACAGGGTATAATAAGTTTGTGCATTTGTATGTAACGCCAAGAAGGAGTAATCATAGACCAACCTTTTAGTATACGGATCGGCTTAGAATTAAATTCTGAGTCGATTTAGCGATGTCCGTCTGTCTGTCTGTCCGTCTGTCTGTCCGTCTGTCTGTCCGTCTGTCTGTCTGTCTGTCTGTTGATGTATTTTTGTGTGCAAAGTACAGCTCGCAGTTTTAGTCCGATTGTCCTAAAATTTGGTATAGGGTCCTGTTTCGGCTCAAAGACGATCCCTATTGATTTTGGAAAAAATCGGTTCAGATTTAGATATAGCTGCCATATATATTTTTCACCGATCTGGTCATAATTGGCGTGTATATCAACCGATCTTCCTCAAATTCCGTACATCCGAATATTTTATGAGTCTCGAAAAACTTGTAAAATATCAGCCAAATCGGTTCAGATTTAGATATAGCTCCCATATATAGCATTCGCCCGATTTACACTCATTTGCCCACAGAGGCCAATTTTTTGCTCCGATTTAGTTGAAATTTTGCACGGGGAGTAGAATTAGCGTTGTAACTATGCGTGCTAAATTTGCTTGAAATCGGTTCAGATTTGGATATATCTCCCATATAAAGCTTTCGCCCGATTTACACTCATATGACCACAGAGGCCAATTTTTAACTCCGATTTAGTTGAAATTTTGCACAGGGAGTAGAATTAGCATTGTAACTATGCGTGCCAAATTTGGTTGAAATCGGTTCAGATTTAGATATAGCTCCCATATATATGTTTTTCTGATTTCGACAAAAATGGTCAAAATACCAACATTTTTCTTGTAAAATCTTAGTCTTAGTCACTGCTTAGTCGAAAAGTTGTAAAAATGAATCTAATTTTCCTAAACTTGTAATACATATATATCGAGCGATAAATCATAAATAAACTTTTTCGAAGTGTCCTTAAAATTGCTTCAGATTTAAACGTTTCCCATATTTTTATACCCTTCACCACTACTGTGGTACAGGGTATAATAAGTTTGTGCATTTGTATGTAACGCCAAGAAGGAGTAATCATAGACCAACCTTTTAGTATACGGATCGGCTTAGAATTAAATTCTGAGTCGATTTAGCGATGTCCGTCTGTCTGTCTGTCCGTCTGTCTGTCCGTCTGTCTGTCCGTCTGTCTGTCTGTCTGTCTGTCTGTCTGTTGATGTATTTTTGTGTGCAAAGTACAGCTCGCAGTTTTAGTCCGATTGTCCTAAAATTTGGTATAGGGTCCTGTTTCGGCTCAAAGACGATCCCTATTGATTTTGGAAAAAATCGGTTCAGATTTAGATATAGCTGCCATATATATTTTTCACCGATCTGGTCATAATTGGCGTGTATATCAACCGATCTTCCTCAAATTCCGTACATCCGAATATTTTATGAGTCTCGAAAAACTTGTAAAATATCAGCCAAATCGGTTCAGATTTAGATATAGCTCCCATATATAGCATTCGCCCGATTTACACTCATTTGCCCACAGAGGCCAATTTTTTGCTCCGATTTAGTTGAAATTTTGCACGGGGAGTAGAATTAGCGTTGTAACTATGCGTGCTAAATTTGCTTGAAATCGGTTCAGATTTGGATATATCTCCCATATAAAGCTTTCGCCCGATTTACACTCATATGACCACAGAGGCCAATTTTTAACTCCGATTTAGTTGAAATTTTGCACAGGGAGTAGA
This sequence comes from Haematobia irritans, assembly GCF_050003625.1. Taxonomy (NCBI): domain Eukaryota; kingdom Metazoa; phylum Arthropoda; class Insecta; order Diptera; family Muscidae; genus Haematobia; species Haematobia irritans. The sequence goes on along the minus strand of NC_134399.1, from coordinate 72,063,143 downwards.
ATTAGCATTGTAACTATGCGTGCCAAATTTGGTTGAAATCGGTTCAGATTTAGATATAGCTCCCATATATATGTTTTTCTGATTTCGACAAAAATGGTCAAAATACCAACATTTTTCTTGTAAAATCGCCACTGCTTAGTCGAAAAGTTGTAAAAATGAATCTAATTTTCCTAAACTTGTAATACATATATATCGAGCGATAAATCATAAATAAACTTTTTCGAAGTGTCCTTAAAATTGCTTCAGATTTAAACGTTTCCCATATTTTTATACCCTTCACCACTACTGTGGTACAGGGTATAATAAGTTTGTGCATTTGTATGTAACGCCAAGAAGGAGTAATCATAGACCAACCTTTTAGTATACGGATCGGCTTAGAATTAAATTCTGAGTCGATTTAGCGATGTCCGTCTGTCTGTCTGTCCGTCTGTCTGTCCGTCTGTCTGTCCGTCTGTCTGTCTGTCTGTCTGTCTGTCTGTTGATGTATTTTTGTGTGCAAAGTACAGCTCGCAGTTTTAGTCCGATTGTCCTAAAATTTGGTATAGGGTCCTGTTTCGGCTCAAAGACGATCCCTATTGATTTTGGAAAAAATCGGTTCAGATTTAGATATAGCTGCCATATATATTTTTCACCGATCTGGTCATAATTGGCGTGTATATCAACCGATCTTCCTCAAATTCCGTACATCCGAATATTTTATGAGTCTCGAAAAACTTGTAAAATATCAGCCAAATCGGTTCAGATTTAGATATAGCTCCCATATATAGCATTCGCCCGATTTACACTCATTTGCCCACAGAGGCCAATTTTTTGCTCCGATTTAGTTGAAATTTTGCACGGGGAGTAGAATTAGCGTTGTAACTATGCGTGCTAAATTTGCTTGAAATCGGTTCAGATTTGGATATATCTCCCATATAAAGCTTTCGCCCGATTTACACTCATATGACCACAGAGGCCAATTTTTAACTCCGATTTAGTTGAAATTTTGCACAGGGAGTAGAATTAGCATTGTAACTATGCGTGCCAAATTTGGTTGAAATCGGTTCAGATTTAGATATAGCTCCCATATATATGTTTTTCTGATTTCGACAAAAATGGTCAAAATACCAACATTTTTCTTGTAAAATCGCCACTGCTTAGTCGAAAAGTTGTAAAAATGAATCTAATTTTCCTAAACTTGTAATACATATATATCGAGCGATAAATCATAAATAAACTTTTTCGAAGTGTCCTTAAAATTGCTTCAGATTTAAACGTTTCCCATATTTTTATACCCTTCACCACTACTGTGGTACAGGGTATAATAAGTTTGTGCATTTGTATGTAACGCCAAGAAGGAGTAATCATAGACCAACCTTTTAGTATACGGATCGGCTTAGAATTAAATTCTGAGTCGATTTAGCGATGTCCGTCTGTCTGTCTGTCCGTCTGTCTGTCCGTCTGTCTGTCCGTCTGTCTGTCTGTCTGTCTGTCTGTCTGTCTGTCTGTTGATGTATTTTTGTGTGCAAAGTACAGCTCGCAGTTTTAGTCCGATTGTCCTAAAATTTGGTATAGGGTCCTGTTTCGGCTCAAAGACGATCCCTATTGATTTTGGAAAAAATCGGTTCAGATTTAGATATAGCTGCCATATATATTTTTCACCGATCTGGTCATAATTGGCGTGTATATCAACCGATCTTCCTCAAATTCCGTACATCCGAATATTTTATGAGTCTCGAAAAACTTGTAAAATATCAGCCAAATCGGTTCAGATTTAGATATAGCTCCCATATATAGCATTCGCCCGATTTACACTCATTTGCCCACAGAGGCCAATTTTTTGCTCCGATTTAGTTGAAATTTTGCACGGGGAGTAGAATTAGCGTTGTAACTATGCGTGCTAAATTTGCTTGAAATCGGTTCAGATTTGGATATATCTCCCATATAAAGCTTTCGCCCGATTTACACTCATATGACCACAGAGGCCAATTTTTAACTCCGATTTAGTTGAAATTTTGCACAGGGAGTAGAATTAGCATTGTAACTATGCGTGCCAAATTTGGTTGAAATCGGTTCAGATTTAGATATAGCTCCCATATATATGTTTTTCTGATTTCGACAAAAATGGTCAAAATACCAACATTTTTCTTGTAAAATCGCCACTGCTTAGTCGAAAAGTTGTAAAAATGAATCTAATTTTCCTAAACTTGTAATACATATATATCGAGCGATAAATCATAAATAAACTTTTTCGAAGTGTCCTTAAAATTGCTTCAGATTTAAACGTTTCCCATATTTTTATACCCTTCACCACTACTGTGGTACAGGGTATAATAAGTTTGTGCATTTGTATGTAACGCCAAGAAGGAGTAATCATAGACCAACCTTTTAGTATACGGATCGGCTTAGAATTAAATTCTGAGTCGATTTAGCGATGTCCGTCTGTCTGTCTGTCCGTCTGTCTGTCCGTCTGTCTGTCCGTCTGTCTGTCTGTCTGTCTGTCTGTCTGTTGATGTATTTTTGTGTGCAAAGTACAGCTCGCAGTTTTAGTCCGATTGTCCTAAAATTTGGTATAGGGTCCTGTTTCGGCTCAAAGACGATCCCTATTGATTTTGGAAAAAATCGGTTCAGATTTAGATATAGCTGCCATATATATTTTTCACCGATCTGGTCATAATTGGCGTGTATATCAACCGATCTTCCTCAAATTCCGTACATCCGAATATTTTATGAGTCTCGAAAAACTTGTAAAATATCAGCCAAATCGGTTCAGATTTAGATATAGCTCCCATATATAGCATTCGCCCGATTTACACTCATTTGCCCACAGAGGCCAATTTTTTGCTCCGATTTAGTTGAAATTTTGCACGGGGAGTAGAATTAGCGTTGTAACTATGCGTGCTAAATTTGCTTGAAATCGGTTCAGATTTGGATATATCTCCCATATAAAGCTTTCGCCCGATTTACACTCATATGACCACAGAGGCCAATTTTTAACTCCGATTTAGTTGAAATTTTGCACAGGGAGTAGAATTAGCATTGTAACTATGCGTGCCAAATTTGGTTGAAATCGGTTCAGATTTAGATATAGCTCCCATATATATGTTTTTCTGATTTCGACAAAAATGGTCAAAATACCAACATTTTTCTTGTAAAATCGCCACTGCTTAGTCGAAAAGTTGTAAAAATGAATCTAATTTTCCTAAACTTGTAATACATATATATCGAGCGATAAATCATAAATAAACTTTTTCGAAGTGTCCTTAAAATTGCTTCAGATTTAAACGTTTCCCATATTTTTATACCCTTCACCACTACTGTGGTACAGGGTATAATAAGTTTGTGCATTTGTATGTAACGCCAAGAAGGAGTAATCATAGACCAACCTTTTAGTATACGGATCGGCTTAGAATTAAATTCTGAGTCGATTTAGCGATGTCCGTCTGTCTGTCTGTCCGTCTGTCTGTCCGTCTGTCTGTCCGTCTGTCTGTCTGTCTGTCTGTCTGTCTGTTGATGTATTTTTGTGTGCAAAGCACAGCTCGCAGTTTTAGTCCGATTGTCCTAAAATTTGGTATAGGGTCCTGTTTCGGCTCAAAGACGATCCCTATTGATTTTGGAAAAAATCGGTTCAGATTTAGATATAGCTGCCATATATATTTTTCACCGATCTGGTCATAATTGGCGTGTATATCAACCGATCTTCCTCAAATTCCGTACATCCGAATATTTTATGAGTCTCGAAAAACTTGTAAAATATCAGCCAAATCGGTTCAGATTTAGATATAGCTCCCATATATAGCATTCGCCCGATTTACACTCATTTGCCCACAGAGGCCAATTTTTTGCTCCGATTTAGTTGAAATTTTGCACGGGGAGTAGAATTAGCGTTGTAACTATGCGTGCTAAATTTGCTTGAAATCGGTTCAGATTTGGATATATCTCCCATATAAAGCTTTCGCCCGATTTACACTCATATGACCACAGAGGCCAATTTTTAACTCCGATTTAGTTGAAATTTTGCACAGGGAGTAGAATTAGCATTGTAACTATGCGTGCCAAATTTGGTTGAAATCGGTTCAGATTTAGATATAGCTCCCATATATATGTTTTTCTGATTTCGACAAAAATGGTCAAAATACCAACATTTTTCTTGTAAAATCGCCACTGCTTAGTCGAAAAGTTGTAAAAATGAATCTAATTTTCCTAAACTTGTAATACATATATATCGAGCGATAAATCATAAATAAACTTTTTCGAAGTGTCCTTAAAATTGCTTCAGATTTAAACGTTTCCCATATTTTTATACCCTTCACCACTACTGTGGTACAGGGTATAATAAGTTTGTGCATTTGTATGTAACGCCAAGAAGGAGTAATCATAGACCAACCTTTTAGTATACGGATCGGCTTAGAATTAAATTCTGAGTCGATTTAGCGATGTCCGTCTGTCTGTCTGTCCGTCTGTCTGTCCGTCTGTCTGTCCGTCTGTCTGTCTGTCTGTCTGTCTGTCTGTTGATGTATTTTTGTGTGCAAAGTACAGCTCGCAGTTTTAGTCCGATTGTCCTAAAATTTGGTATAGGGTCCTGTTTCGGCTCAAAGACGATCCCTATTGATTTTGGAAAAAATCGGTTCAGATTTAGATATAGCTGCCATATATATTTTTCACCGATCTGGTCATAATTGGCGTGTATATCAACCGATCTTCCTCAAATTCCGTACATCCGAATATTTTATGAGTCTCGAAAAACTTGTAAAATATCAGCCAAATCGGTTCAGATTTAGATATAGCTCCCATATATAGCATTCGCCCGATTTACACTCATTTGCCCACAGAGGCCAATTTTTTGCTCCGATTTAGTTGAAATTTTGCACGGGGAGTAGAATTAGCGTTGTAACTATGCGTGCTAAATTTGCTTGAAATCGGTTCAGATTTGGATATATCTCCCATATAAAGCTTTCGCCCGATTTACACTCATATGACCACAGAGGCCAATTTTTAACTCCGATTTAGTTGAAATTTTGCACAGGGAGTAGAATTAGCATTGTAACTATGCGTGCCAAATTTGGTTGAAATCGGTTCAGATTTAGATATAGCTCCCATATATATGTTTTTCTGATTTCGACAAAAATGGTCAAAATACCAACATTTTTCTTGTAAAATCTTAGTCTTAGTCACTGCTTAGTCGAAAAGTTGTAAAAATGAATCTAATTTTCCTAAACTTGTAATACATATATATCGAGCGATAAATCATAAATAAACTTTTTCGAAGTGTCCTTAAAATTGCTTCAGATTTAAACGTTTCCCATATTTTTATACCCTTCACCACTACTGTGGTACAGGGTATAATAAGTTTGTGCATTTGTATGTAACGCCAAGAAGGAGTAATCATAGACCAACCTTTTAGTATACGGATCGGCTTAGAATTAAATTCTGAGTCGATTTAGCGATGTCCGTCTGTCTGTCTGTCCGTCTGTCTGTCCGTCTGTCTGTCCGTCTGTCTGTCTGTCTGTCTGTCTGTCTGTTGATGTATTTTTGTGTGCAAAGTACAGCTCGCAGTTTTAGTCCGATTGTCCTAAAATTTGGTATAGGGTCCTGTTTCGGCTCAAAGACGATCCCTATTGATTTTGGAAAAAATCGGTTCAGATTTAGATATAGCTGCCATATATATTTTTCACCGATCTGGTCATAATTGGCGTGTATATCAACCGATCTTCCTCAAATTCCGTACATCCGAATATTTTATGAGTCTCGAAAAACTTGTAAAATATCAGCCAAATCGGTTCAGATTTAGATATAGCTCCCATATATAGCATTCGCCCGATTTACACTCATTTGCCCACAGAGGCCAATTTTTTGCTCCGATTTAGTTGAAATTTTGCACGGGGAGTAGAATTAGCGTTGTAACTATGCGTGCTAAATTTGCTTGAAATCGGTTCAGATTTGGATATATCTCCCATATAAAGCTTTCGCCCGATTTACACTCATATGACCACAGAGGCCAATTTTTAACTCCGATTTAGTTGAAATTTTGCACAGGGAGTAGAATTAGCATTGTAACTATGCGTGCCAAATTTGGTTGAAATCGGTTCAGATTTAGATATAGCTCCCATATATATGTTTTTCTGATTTCGACAAAAATGGTCAAAATACCAACATTTTTCTTGTAAAATCGCCACTGCTTAGTCGAAAAGTTGTAAAAATGAATCTAATTTTCCTAAACTTGTAATACATATATATCGAGCGATAAATCATAAATAAACTTTTTCGAAGTGTCCTTAAAATTGCTTCAGATTTAAACGTTTCCCATATTTTTATACCCTTCACCACTACTGTGGTACAGGGTATAATAAGTTTGTGCATTTGTATGTAACGCCAAGAAGGAGTAATCATAGACCAACCTTTTAGTATACGGATCGGCTTAGAATTAAATTCTGAGTCGATTTAGCGATGTCCGTCTGTCTGTCTGTCCGTCTGTCTGTCCGTCTGTCTGTCCGTCTGTCTGTCTGTCTGTCTGTCTGTCTGTTGATGTATTTTTGTGTGCAAAGTACAGCTCGCAGTTTTAGTCCGATTGTCCTAAAATTTGGTATAGGGTCCTGTTTCGGCTCAAAGACGATCCCTATTGATTTTGGAAAAAATCGGTTCAGATTTAGATATAGCTGCCATATATATTTTTCACCGATCTGGTCATAATTGGCGTGTATATCAACCGATCTTCCTCAAATTCCGTAAATCCGAATATTTTATGAGTCTCGAAAAACTTGTAAAATATCAGCCAAATCGGTTCAGATTTAGATATAGCTCCCATATATAGCATTCGCCCGATTTACACTCATTTGCCCACAGAGGCCAATTTTTTGCTCCGATTTAGTTGAAATTTTGCACGGGGAGTAGAATTAGCGTTGTAACTATGCGTGCTAAATTTGCTTGAAATCGGTTCCGATTTGGATATATCTCCCATATAAAGCTTTCGCCCGATTTACACTCATATGACCACAGAGGCCAATTTTTAACTCCGATTTAGTTGAAATTTTGCACAGGGAGTAGAATTAGCATTGTAACTATGCGTGCCAAATTTGGTTGAAATCGGTTCAGATTTAGATATAGCTCCCATATATATGTTTTTCTGATTTCGACAAAAATGGTCAAAATACCAACATTTTTCTTGTAAAATCGCCACTGCTTAGTCGAAAAGTTGTAAAAATGAATCTAATTTTCCTAAACTTGTAATACATATATATCGAGCGATAAATCATAAATAAACTTTTTCGAAGTGTCCTTAAAATTGCTTCAGATTTAAACGTTTCCCATATTTTTATACCCTTCACCACTACTGTGGTACAGGGTATAATAAGTTTGTGCATTTGTATGTAACGCCAAGAAGGAGTAATCATAGACCAACCTTTTAGTATACGGATCGGCTTAGAATTAAATTCTGAGTCGATTTAGCGATGTCCGTCTGTCTGTCTGTCCGTCTGTCTGTCCGTCTGTCTGTCCGTCTGTCTGTCTGTCTGTCTGTCTGTCTGTCTGTTGATGTATTTTTGTGTGCAAAGTACAGCTCGCAGTTTTAGTCCGATTGTCCTAAAATTTGGTATAGGGTCCTGTTTCGGCTCAAAGACGATCCCTATTGATTTTGGAAAAAATCGGTTCAGATTTAGATATAGCTGCCATATATATTTTTCACCGATCTGGTCATAATTGGCGTGTATATCAACCGATCTTCCTCAAATTCCGTACATCCGAATATTTTATGAGTCTCGAAAAACTTGTAAAATATCAGCCAAATCGGTTCAGATTTAGATATAGCTCCCATATATAGCATTCGCCCGATTTACACTCATTTGCCCACAGAGGCCAATTTTTTGCTCCGATTTAGTTGAAATTTTGCACGGGGAGTAGAATTAGCGTTGTAACTATGCGTGCTAAATTTGCTTGAAATCGGTTCAGATTTGGATATATCTCCCATATAAAGCTTTCGCCCGATTTACACTCATATGACCACAGAGGCCAATTTTTAACTCCGATTTAGTTGAAATTTTGCACAGGGAGTAGAATTAGCATTGTAACTATGCGTGCCAAATTTGGTTGAAATCGGTTCAGATTTAGATATAGCTCCCATATATATGTTTTTCTGATTTCGACAAAAATGGTCAAAATACCAACATTTTTCTTGTAAAATCGCCACTGCTTAGTCGAAAAGTTGTAAAAATGAATCTAATTTTCCTAAACTTGTAATACATATATATCGAGCGATAAATCATAAATAAACTTTTTCGAAGTGTCCTTAAAATTGCTTCAGATTTAAACGTTTCCCATATTTTTATACCCTTCACCACTACTGTGGTACAGGGTATAATAAGTTTGTGCATTTGTATGTAACGCCAAGAAGGAGTAATCATAGACCAACCTTTTAGTATACGGATCGGCTTAGAATTAAATTCTGAGTCGATTTAGCGATGTCCGTCTGTCTGTCTGTCCGTCTGTCTGTCCGTCTGTCTGTCCGTCTGTCTGTCTGTCTGTCTGTCTGTCTGTTGATGTATTTTTGTGTGCAAAGTACAGCTCGCAGTTTTAGTCCGATTGTCCTAAAATTTGGTATAGGGTCCTGTTTCGGCTCAAAGACGATCCCTATTGATTTTGGAAAAAATCGGTTCAGATTTAGATATAGCTGCCATATATATTTTTCACCGATCTGGTCATAATTGGCGTGTATATCAACCGATCTTCCTCAAATTCCGTACATCCGAATATTTTATGAGTCTCGAAAAACTTGTAAAATATCAGCCAAATCGGTTCAGATTTAGATATAGCTCCCATATATAGCATTCGCCCGATTTACACTCATTTGCCCACAGAGGCCAATTTTTTGCTCCGATTTAGTTGAAATTTTGCACGGGGAGTAGAATTAGCGTTGTAACTATGCGTGCTAAATTTGCTTGAAATCGGTTCAGATTTGGATATATCTCCCATATAAAGCTTTCGCCCGATTTACACTCATATGACCACAGAGGCCAATTTTTAACTCCGATTTAGTTGAAATTTTGCACAGGGAGTAGAATTAGCATTGTAACTATGCGTGCCAAATTTGGTTGAAATCGGTTCAGATTTAGATATAGCTCCCATATATATGTTTTTCTGATTTCGACAAAAATGGTCAAAATACCAACATTTTTCTTGTAAAATCGCCACTGCTTAGTCGAAAAGTTGTAAAAATGAATCTAATTTTCCTAAACTTGTAATACATATATATCGAGCGATAAATCATAAATAAACTTTTTCGAAGTGTCCTTAAAATTGCTTCAGATTTAAACGTTTCCCATATTTTTTTTTACTAACATTGTGTTCCACCCTAGTGCATTAGCCGACTTAAATTTTGAGTCTATAGATTTTGTAGAAGTCTATCAAATTCTTCCAGATCGAGTGATATTTAAATGTATGTATTTGGGACAGACCTTTATATATAGCCCCCAACACATTTGACGGATGTGATATGGTATCGAAAATTTAGATCTACAAAGTGGTGCAGGGTATAATATAGTCGGCCCCGCCCGACTTTAGACTTTCCTTACTGGTTTTTTACTAACATTGTGTTCCACCCTAGTGCATTAGCCGACTTAAATTTTGAGTCTATAGATTTTGTAGAAGTCTATCAAATTCTTCCAGATCGAGTGATATTTAAATGTATGTATTTGGGACAGACCTTTATATATAGCCCCCAACACATTTGACGGATGTGATATGGTATCGAAAATTTAGATCTACAAAGTGGTGCAGGGTATAATATAGTCGGCCCCGCCCGACTTTAGACTTTCCTTACTGGTTTATCGACAAATTTTGTTCAGCGATGAGGCTCATTTCTGGTTGAATGGCTACGTAAATAAGCAAAATTGCCGCATTTGGAGTGAAGAGCAACCAGAAGCCGTTCAAGAACTGCCCATGCATCCCGAAAAATGCACTGTTTGGTGTGGTTTGTACGCTGGTGGAATCATTGGACCGTATTTTTTCAAAGATGCTGTTGGACGCAACGTTACGGTGAATGGCGATCGCTATCGTTCGATGCTAACAAACTTTTTGTTGCCAAAAATGGAAGAACTGAACTTGGTTGACATGTGGTTTCAACAAGATGGCGCTACATGCCACACAGCTCGCGATTCTATGGCCATTTTGAGGGAAAACTTCGGAGAACAATTCATCTCAAGAAATGGACCGGTAAGTTGGCCACCAAGATCATGCGATTTGACGCCTTTAGACTATTTTTTGTGGGGCTACGTCAAGTCTAAACTCTACAGAAATAAGCCAGCAACTATTCCAGCTTTGGAAGACAACATTTCCGAAGAAATTCGGGCTATTCCGGCCGAAATGCTCGAAAAAGTTGCCCAAAATTGGACTTTCCGAATGGACCACCTAAGACGCAGCCGCGGTCAACATTTAAATGAAATTATCTTCAAAAAGTAAATGTCATGGACCAATCTAACGTTTCAAATAAAGAACCGATGAGATTTTGCAAATTTTATGCGTTTTTTTTTAAAAAAAAGTTATCAAGCTCTTAACAAATCACCCTTTATATACAAACACAAGCATTGTTCTGGATAATGTGTGTCAACCAAGATTAAATTTATTTTCCCCAACACCCTGAAATACAAGGACCAGCATAATAAACCCACAACTTCAACTCACAGACACATATACACACTACAACTTACCCGTCATCTTCATCCGTGTGTTATGAGGCAAATGTTGCCATCGCGATAATTTTTGTATGGCTGTCAACAATTATGTGTGAGTGTGCGTGTATTTGTTTGTGTATTTTATTTCGATAGCATCTACGCTCAAAAACTATTCTGTAACTTAAGGCATAGTGGTGATACCCCTATGGGGCTATGAGAATCACAACACCAACAGGTCCTTATTAACCGACCTAATCCTTTTGTCTATGATATGCCATTGGCGGCTTAAGAAATTTTTGCTCGATATCATCTCATGGTGTTGATAATCAGCTACCATAGTTTGCTGCTAAGTGGTATCCAACCAAGATGCAGACTCATGGAATATTTACTAAAGGTCATTGTATTATTTATTTGTGTCTTTAAGGGTACATATATCAAAGAGAGCTTAAAGTAATCTTGGAAAAATTGTGGGATTTTTTTTCTTCCATCATATGTAAACATTGTTAAATGTTGGGTGGTTCAAAATCAAATTAAAACAAGTAAGTAAAGTAGAAAGTCGGGCGGGGCCGACTATATCATACCCTAAACCACCATTACAGAATTAGTAATCATAAGCATTTGTGGGGTAACATATAGGTCAGGGAGATAAACCGCAGTTACATATTTAAGAAAATTAAGGGGTACATGTCTATGGGAGCTTTGTGTCAATCTGACTATAGCTCATAGTCAATGTTGCCAGGGAAAATGTTCGGTTTTCCCTACAAGGACAAAAAAAGTTCCCTACTTTCCCATATATTCCCAAACAATTTTCCCTATTATATTTTTCGTTAAATTTAAAAAATTTTACAAAACAAAAATAGTTCTAAGTACTTTATTATCTTAAAACATGAATATGCAACGTATATAACTTACAATATAAATTTGTATTACCACCACGGTTGCCACAGTTGGTAGAATTCTACCCAAATTAGTAACCTTTTTTGTTAAATCTCTATAAAAATAAAATTTTGGAAAAAGTTTCTATAAACAAATTTTTGTGAGAAATTTTTCTATAGAAATAAAATTTTGACAATAAATTCTATAGAAATAAAATTTTGAGAAAAAATTCCACAGAAATAAAATTTTGAGAAAAATTTTTAAAGAAATAATATTTTGAAAAAAAATTCTATAGAAATACAATTTTGATAAAATGTTCTATAGAAATAAAATGGTGACAAAATTTTCTACAGGAATAAAGTTTACCACACATTATTAAAGATCAAGCCTTGCCGGCTTCTAATTTCCTCCTCTAGAGCCACCAAAATGTAAAAATTATTACAAATTATGTTGAGTGAAAATGTCCTACATTGTGGCCCTACGTCACTACAAGGCGCTAAATATTAGAAAAACCCTACATATAGGGAATTTCCCCTACTTCTAGCAACACTGGCTGTGTTGATATTGCACCTACGGAGTTAGTATGCCACTAATATTGAGCCCGTTATTAAAAAAGAGAAAATCGTTAAATTAGTGTGGGTAATAAATCAAAATTTGTAAAAATCGAGCAATATTCTTATGTAAAAGCTACAAGTACGTATAAATACGATCGGCTAGTACATCAAAATTTGAAATTTGAGTAACATTGGTTAATAAATAAGAGAAATAGAGCGATGCATATATATGGAAGCTAAATAGGGAAAATAGAGCGATGCATATATATGGAAGCTATATCTAAATCTGAACCAAATTGCATAATATTTTGCGGGTTTGATTAATACCACAAAACGTTACCTTGTGCAAGATTTGAGTAAGATCAGTTAAGAAATGAGGCCTCTATGGTCAAACATAAGGTTATTAGGGGCGAATTTTTCAAAATCGGGTGATACATATATGGGAGCTATATCTACATCTGAACCGATTTCGATGAAATTTTGCACATATAGTTAGTACTATAGAGGACTGGATCTAGCAAACTTTTAGTAAGATCGGTTAATAAATAAGGGTTCTATGGCCAAATTTGGGAAAATCGGGCTATACATATATATGGGAGCTATATCTAAATCTGAACCGATTTCGATGATTTTTTGCACATATAGTAAGTGCTATAGAAGACTACATTTAACCAAATTTGGGTCAGATCGGTTGATAAATAAGGGTTTTATGGCCAAATTTAGAAAAATCGGGCGGTACATATATATGGGAGCTTTATCTAAATCTGAACCGATTTCGATAATTTTTTGCACATATAGTAAGTGCTATAGAAGACTACATTTAGCCAACTTTGAGTAAGATCGGTTGATAAATAAAGGTTTTTTGGCCAAATTTGGGAAAATCGGGCGATACATATATATGAGAGCTATATCTAAATCTGAACCGATTTGGATAAAATTTTGCAGACTTGAAGGGCGATGGAAAAGATTACCTTTTGTCAAATTTGGTGACGATCCGTTTGAAAAAACGCGCAACGTGACCCCATTTGTCGAAATCGGGCGATACATATATATGGGAGCTATATCTAAATTTGCACCGATTTCTTCCAAATTCAATAGCGTTCGTCCTTGTGCCCAAAAAACTTCCTGTACCCAATTTCATCAAAATCGGTTAATAATTGCGACCGGAATCCTGTGAACAACAAATACATGGACAGACGGACGGACGGACACCAAGCGCTAGATCGACTCAGGAGGTGATTCTGAGTCGATCGGTATATATTTTATGGGATCTAAAATCAATATTTCTGGTAGGTAAATTTTTTGGCCGATCAAACTTATTATACCCAAACCACTATGTGGTTTAGGGTATAACAAGTATATACGGCCGTAAGTTCGGCCAGGCCGAATCTTATGTACCCTCCACCATGGATTGCGTAGAAACTTCTACGAAAGACTGTCATCCACAAATTTCAACTCACATCGTTGTTAAATATCATATACTACAACCACGTACCATATTTCAACCAGATCGGATGAATTTTGCTTCTCCAAAAGGCACCGTAGGTCAAATCTAGGGATCGGTTTATATGGGAGCTATATATTATTATGAACTGAGAGGAACCAATTCCTGCATGGTTGTTGGATACCCTATACTAACATTACGTACCAAATTTCAACCGAATGGGAAGAATTTTGCTCTTCCAAGGTGCTCCGGAGGTCAAATCTGGGGATCGGTTTATATGGGGCCTATATATAATTATGGACCGATATCGACCAATTTTTGCATGAGTGTTTGAGGCCATATATTAATATCACGTACCAAATTTCAACTGAATCAGATGAATTTTGGTCTTCCAAGAGGCTCCGGAGGTCAAATCTGGTGATCGGTTTATATGGGGGCTATATATAATTATGGACCGATATGGACCAATTTTTGCATGGTTGTTAGAGACCATATACTAACACCATGTACCAAATTTCAGCCGGATCGGATGAAATTTGCTTCTCTTAGAGGCTCCGCAAGCCAAATCGGGGGATCGGTTTATATGGGGGCTATATATAATTATGGACCGATATGGATCAATTTTTGCATGGTTGTTAGAGACCATATACTTACGCCATGTACCAAATTTCAGCCAGATCGGATGAAAATTGTTGCTCTTAGAGGGTCTGCAAGTCAAATCGGCGGATCGGTTTATATGGGGGCTATATATAATTATGGACCGAAGTGGACCAATTTTTGCATGGTTGTTAGAGACCATATACTAACATCATGTACCAAATTTCAGCCGGATCGGATGAAATTTGCTTCTCTTAGAGGCCTCGCAAGCCAAATTTGGGGGTCCGTTTATATGGGGGCTATACGTAAAAGTGGACCAATATGGCCCATTGGCAATACCATCCGACCTACATCAATAACAACTACTTGTCCCAAGTTTCATGTCGATAGCTTGTTTCGTTCGGAAGTTAGCGTGATTTCAACAGACAGACGGACGGACGGACGGACATGCTCAGATCGACTCAGAATTTCACCACGACCCAGAATATATATACTTTATGGGGTCTTAGATCAATATTTCGATGTGTTACAAACGGAATGACAAAGTTAATATCCTATGGTGGAGGGTATAAAAGTTAATATACCCCCCATCCTATGGTGGAGGGTATAGAAAAAATTCTTAGTGGTTACCACCAAATAAGGATTTTGAAGATAACAAGTAATTCGAGTTTTATCCCACCTCCATGAAATTGAAACATAACATTTTTGCAATTTAATGAGCAAACTAAACAAAAATCCTATCGGATTTGGGGTCAGTACATAATACAAGTTCCAATTACACATTCAAGTTCTCGGTTTTCTAGCCTAAATAAGATCTGCAAATTAAATTCAATACTCTTCTCCCTGGTGTCAGAAAGGAGAACTGGAATATTCACTGAAAAAATAGCATTCCAAAGAACCGGAGATGAAGTAAGGATACTTGAAGTAAGGATACTTTTAAATTTGAGTTTTGCGTAGTTGATTTTAAGAAATAAATTTTAAATATTACGCTTTTTCAGAATTTTTATTCATGTGTAATCAAAGTCCGCTTAAAACGTGTTAACGACAATCTAAACTTCCAAATTCAGACTCGACATCAAGTCAAAATTATTGTATCTTCCAAGTAGTGTAGATACAAAAAGTCAACAAATTCAAGAAAATTTATTAGACATATTTATTTTTTCACTCGTTAAAGAAAATTTTGTAGTTTGAAGCAAAACGTGGATTTAAAAATTTCAAGAATATCTTTAGTGCCATACGAACTTCAAGATGGGCACATTTGAAGTGAAACTTACAAATTGAAAGAAATAATTAACTATTTTGTGAAAAGTACGAATTTAGTAAATCTTTATACTTCATTTGTATATAATTTGTTCCCGTTTTATTAGAGTAAAAGAAACTTTCTCCAAACATAATAATTCCATGAACTAGAATACAGCTAATTTGGCTTTAGCGAAGTAGAGGGTTCAGATTCAGAAACACTTTATCATAGGATCGATGTTTCGAGGTAGAGCAGTGATATCCCTTCTACAGGTAGGTTATTCTGCCGCTACTCCTATCATTTGCCCTATTATAGCTTTAGGGTTTGTTGTATTTCCTTCAGTCACCCTTTCAAGTCTTAGGTGTCAATGATCAGTACAAGTTGAGATCAAAAAATATATTTCCTGATGTTTATTTCTCCAATTAGAAATTAACGTTCAACAATGTTGATCAGAGACTAAATAATACTTCAGTCCGAATTTCAGTAAAATCGGTTCTCAGGTATGTCTTCCAGGCCTACAAAGGCTTTATAATCAAATGGATCAATAAAGCAAATTACACCGATAGCTCTCTCTCTCTCTCTGATAGACCGATGCCTATTTCTAGGTATTCGTAGACATTCGCACTGAACAATATATGTATATATAATTTCGTGTTAAAATTAAATCAAAATTACCTCTAATTACCATGCATAAATGGGTCCATATGAATTTAACATGGGCTTGTCATAGGACGGAAGTCCTCTATTTCAACACCCTCTATTCTAACGCTTGTCGGAAACGTTTGACTACAAATATTTTAAAAAATGCACAATTGGAATTAGATTTTTTTTCGACAAAATTTAAATGATTTGTACCATTTTATGAATTCTTAATCTGTTTTTAACCTATTTGAAACAAAAAAAGTTAAAATTACCCATTAAAAGTATGAAAACCCTAAGTTATAAAAAAATTGAATTAAAAGAACTTCCTGGGTAGTTAAAATATAGAACATCATTGGGAGTGCATCTTCTGGAAGTACTTTTAAAGTTGTGCCTTTGGAAGAACTTCCAAATTTTTTGCTGGGAATTTAAAAGGAAACGTTTAAAAGTTGCCATCGGCAATGTTTCCAAAAGTCAAGTAATTCGATTGTGGATGATAGTCTTTAGTAGAACTTTGTACGAAATCCATGATGGAGGGAACATAAGATTCGGCATGGCCAAATTTTCGGCTGTATACACATAAACTGAGCTTTTATTGACAAAATTTGCATTTATTTGGATGAAATCATTTTCATTTAATTTTTCTTAGAAAAATTTTCAATGAATGGATTTTGTTTGAAATATCTTTGTGCATTTTGTTTCTGTGGCCTAGTTCTCGTAGTATAACCTGAATCAAAACGAATTCCTTTCAAAACTATAAAGGAATTCAAGTAGAAACATATATATGCATGTCTCTTTTCAATTCATGAATATTTGTT
Organism: Haematobia irritans; assembly: GCF_050003625.1. NCBI lineage: Eukaryota > Metazoa > Arthropoda > Insecta > Diptera > Muscidae > Haematobia > Haematobia irritans. Next base: position 72,046,335 of record NC_134399.1, on the reverse strand, counting down.
TGAATAAACGTTAGACATAGCTAACATAACCTAACCTAGACATAGCCGTATGATTGGCAACGTTGTCCATTAAATGTGAGAACAATACGGAGGTTCTCTTTTTTTAAAAATGCCGGTTATTTTCTCCGCAACTCCCTCTCTCTCTCTCTGAGAAAAATTCCATGACACGTTAATTGAAATTGAGTTAAATAGAGTCCACATGCACGAATGCACACAATTGGAATAATTTTGTCCCCAAATCCAGAGATGATTCCCTCAGGAAACACGAACATTGATAGAGTTCGATTCGTATGTTAGTATTTGTATCTGTATGTGTATTGCATTCAAAATAAACATTTTTTTGTTATAACACAATTCACACTTATGGACAAAAATAGCATACAAAAATAAACACGAAGCAAATTGCGACTATAGCAAAAATATCTTCTATATCTAAAATTTGTATACCCTTCACCACTACTGTGGTAAAGGGTATAATAAGTTTGTGCATTTGTATGTAACGCCAAGAAGGAAAAGTCTGAGACCCATCGTTTAGTATACCGATCGTCTTAGAATTAAATTCTGAGTCGATTTAGCGATGTCCGTCTGTCTGTCTGTCCGTCTGTCAGTCTGTTGATGTATTTTTGTGTGCAAAGTACAGCTCGCAGTTTTAGTCCGATTGTCCTAAAATTTGGTATAGGGTCCTGTTTCGGCTCAAAGACGATCCCTATTGATTTTGGACGAAATCGGTTCAGATTTAGATATAGCTGCCATATATATTTTTCACCGATCTGGTCATAATTGGCGTGTATATCAACCGATCTTCCTCAAATTCCGTACATCCGAATATTTTATGAGTCTCGAAAAACTTGCAAAATATCAGCCAAATCGGTTCAGATTTAGATATAGCTCCCATATATAGCTTTCGCCCGACTTACACTCATTTGCCCACAGAGGCCAATTTTTTGCTCCGATTTAGTTGAAATTTTGCACAGGGAGTAGAATTAGCATTGCAGCTATGCGTGTCAAATTTGGTTGAAATCGATTCAGATTTAGATATAGCTCCCATATATATCTTTCGCCCGATATGGACTAATATGGTCCTAGAAGCCAGAGTTTTGGCCCAATTTGTTTGAAATTTTGCACTAGGAGTACAATTAGTAGTGCAATTAAGTGTGCAAAATTTGACTGAAATCAGTTCAGATTTAGATATAGCTCCCATATATATCTTTCGCCCGATATGGATTAATATGGTTCTAATAGCCAGAGTTTTGGCCCAATTTGGTTGAAATGTTGCACAGGGAGTAAAATTAGCATTGTAGCTATGCGTGCCAAATTTGGTTGAAATCGGTTCAGATTTAGATATAGCTGCCATATATAGCTTTCGCCCGATTTACACTCATATGACCACAGAGGCCAATTTTTTGCTCCGATTTAGTTGAAATTTTGCACAGGGAGTATAATTAGCATTGTAGCTATGCGTTCCAAATTTGGTTGAAATCGGTTCAGATTTAGATATAACTCCCATATATATGTTTTTCTGATTTCGACAAAAATGGTCAAAATACCAACATTTTCCTTGTAAAATCGCCACTGCTTAGTCGAAAAGTTGTAAAAATGACTCTAATTTTCCTAAACTTCTAATGCATATATATCGAGCGATAAATCATAAATAAACTTTTGCGAAGTTTTCTTAAAATTGCTCCAGATTTAAATGTTTCCCAAATTTTTTTACTAACATTGTGTTCCACCCTAGTGCATTAGCTGACTTAAATTTTGAGTCTACAGATTTTGTAGAAGTCTATCAAATTCTGTCCAGATCGAGTGGTATTTAAATGTATGTATTTGAGACAAACCTTCATATATAGCCCCAACACATTTGACGGATGTGATATGGTATGGAAAATTTAGATCTACAAAGTGGTGCAGGGTATAATATAGTCGGCCCCGCCCGACTTTAGACTTTCCTTACTTGTTTTTTACTAACATTGTGTTCCACCCTAGTGCATTAGCTGACTTAAATTTTGAGTCTATAGATTTTGTAGAAGTCTATCAAATTCTGTCCAGATCGAGTGATATTTAAATGTATGTATTTGAGACAAACCTTTATATATAGCCCCAACACATTTGACGGATGTGATATGGTATCGAAAATTTAGATCTACAAAGTGGTGCAGCGTATAATATAGTCGGCCCCGCCCGACTTTAGACTTTCCTTACTTGTTTTTTACTAGCATTGTGTTCCACCCTAGTGCATTAGCTGTATTTGGGACAAACCTTTATATATAGCCCCAACACATTTGACGGATGTGATATGGTATCGAAAATTTAGATCTACAAAGTGGTGCAGGGTATAATATAGTCGGCCCCGCCCGACTTTAGACTTTCCATACTTGTTTAATTTAATTTATGGTGTTTTCTTTTCTTGTAAAAAATGCGCACTTTTTTTTGCATTTTGCCCGGAAAATGTACTTTTTAGATTCTTTTCTAAAAAAACAGGCAAAAAAGCGAAAAAGCTTCGAATTCTGTTGTGAAAATAGCGCCACCATTAGAGGCAAATTACGGGCATTTTCAGCACTGCCAACAAACGAGAGTGTTGCGATTGCCTTGTTTCCTTCTTTGAATTCTTTTCTGCCCGCTGAAATGATAGCATTTTTTTAGGTTGCTGGTAACATTTTAAAAATGCGCATTCTGTACAGACAAAATGAAGGCAAAGCACTTTTTTTCAGAAAAGAAAACATCATTAGATAGACTCCCCGATAAAGGGATGCCAAAAAATGTTTTATATTGTTTTTATTCAAAACTCTACTAGTTTTACACCTCTCATTCGCAACTTCAAACTATTCTTGGTTTGCGTGGTCCATAATATCCACCCAAGTTTTAGTTGCCTCAGCAAATGACTAGCTACAAATTTTAATTACACCGAAAAAAAGTGAACTGTTTTATAGTAACAGGTTGGCTGATAAGTCCCCGGTCTAACAAAGAAAAACACATTTTGTGGTCAAAATTCATTTTTATTATTCAACATAGTTCATTTCAAGAGCGATAAAACGATTATAAAGACCTTCCAATTTTTTGATACCATTTTGGTAGTACTCCTTCGGTTTTCCCTCAAAATAGGCCTCAGTTTCGGCTATCACCTCTTCATTGCAGCCAAATTATTTCCCTGCGAGCGTCCTTTTGAGGTCTGAGAACAAGAAAAGGTCGCTGGGGGCCAGATCTGGAAAATACGTTGGGTGGGGAAGCAATTCGAAGCCCAATTCATGAATTTTTGTCATCGTTCTTAATGATTTGTGGCACGTTGCGTTGTCTTGGTGGAACAACACTTTTTTTCTTCATATGGGGCCGTTTTGCCGCGATTTCGACCTTCAAACGCTCCAAAAACGCCATATAATAGTCACTGTTGATGGTTTTTCTCTTCTTAAGATAATCGATAAAAATTATTCCATGCGCATCCCAAAAAACAGAGGCCATTACTCCGCCAGCGGACTTTTGAGTCTTTCCACGCTTCGGAGACGGTTCACCGGTCGCTGTCCACTCAGCCGACTGTCGATTGGACTCAGGAGTGTAGTGATGGAGCCATGTTTCATCCATTGTCACATATCGACGGAAAAACTCGGGTGTATTAGCTCAGAATCATCAACACGTTGTTGTTTTTGGTCAAATGTGAGCTCGCGCGGCACCCATTTTGCACAGAGCTTCCGCATATCCAAATATTGATTAATGATATGACCAACACGTTCCTTTGATATCTTTAAGACCTCTGCTATCTCGACTCATTATCAAGCCAAGTTTTTGCTTGCACTGTATTTTTTCCCTTCAGAAAACAGTATTTTATCCAAACACGAAATTCCTTTTTTCCATTTTTTTCACAATAACAAAAGTTGCCTCACAAAAGACGATCTATCTCACAAACTAATTGACTTACAGACGTTAAATTTTGACACGAATCATTTGAAGGTTGGTACTATATAAAAATAATTTGCATTTAATACTAGCGACGCCATCCATGTGTCAGACCGGGGACTTATCAGCCAACATGGTAAGAATGAACTACCAGGAAATTTTAATGCCCTGTTGTACTTTTTAACTGCAGTTCACGGAACTACATCATCTCATAGAAGAAAAAATTAACTAAAAGTGAAGAAGGAAATCATTGGCGCCAAATCATGACCATATTAACCATACTGTAGTTCATTCTTACTATTTTTGGGAATCGTACGTAAATTTCCATTTGTTTTAGTTCATATTGAACTTACGTGTACGGTCTTTGAACTTTATACTCACGTTTAGTTCATAAAATTTTTGAGACATACTTAAAAAAGTAAGATTTCATTAAGCTGTGGAAAACTTCGATAAAAATAATAAACTTTAACTACAATCAAATAATTTTTTTTCAATAACAATAAGTTAAATTTAGCGTTAGTTTAACTACGGAAATTTTTTTCTGTGTAGTATGGAAATTGGCTCTAATGAGCCAAAAAGTAATTTTATAAAATTCTCTCTAAACAAAAATTCACTTATGCAAGATTTAAGTAGTTTTCCTTCCTTCCAGTTTCTGCAGAAATTTTGGAAAGAAAGGACGAGCGAATACAGACCGTCACATTTACTACACCATCAAGTAGTTCATTGTAATTTTGGCTTGGAATCTCCAATTGAAATAATTCTATTCTCTAGTTTCTTAAACTCGCTTATAACTTTATGAACATTCCTGAGGGAGCCACCGTGGTGCAATGGTTAGCATGCCCGCCTTGCATACACAAGGTCGTGGGATCGATTCCTGCTACGACCGAACACCAAAAAGTTTTTCAGCGGTGGATTATCCCACCTCAGTAATGCTGGTGACATTTCTGAGGGTTTCAAAGCTTCTCTAAGTGGTTTCACTGCAATGTGGAACGCCGTTCGGACTCGGCTATAAAAAGGAGGTCCCTTATCATTGAGCTTAACATGGAATCGGGCAGCACTCGGTGATAAGAGAGAAGTTCACCAATGTGGTATCACAATGGACTGAATAGTCTAAGTGAGCCTGATACATCGGGCTGCCACATAACCTAACCTAACCTAACCTAAAATTCCTGAGTATTGAAATTTCTTCTAACATTTCATCATGTTCCATATCATTCGCTACCTAGCTGAAGGGACTGATGTATGTTATTAGCAAAGAAAAATAATTTTTTCAGTTTAATGAGTAAAATATCATGATCCCAAGTGTCGAACGTAGAGTGTATTGAGGTCCAGTAAAACAACAAATGAAGCCAAATTCACATTAACTTTTTCTGTAATTTCTTCAATGACGTTTATAACAGCTGTCATGCAGCTTTTCTGTTGTCTGAACCCGGACAGACATTGAGTTAATATTCCATTTTCTGAAATGAACGAGTTGATTTTTGTGTAAATCAGTTTTTCAAAGGCTTTTGATCGGTATTTGTTTTGAATTTTCCATATGTTTGAGTATGTTGATTTAGTAACAATATTATTGAAAGTATAAGTTATATATGGCAAAAGATTAAATAGCAAAAATATTAGGCTTATCTCATCTGTACCGGTTGAGTTTGACCTAATTGAGAGTATGCTTTTCAGCACTTCAGATTCGTCAAAACATCGGAAGCTAAATTGGTTCTCGATTGGACCATAGCAGTAATTTGAATATACATTTGATCTTTCCTCAGGCATATAATCACGAACAAACTGCTGGTTCAGCTTATTTAAATCTATTTGATTGTAGAAAACATGGCCATGCTTCTTTCCAATACCAAATTTTGTTTACAGTATAAAAATGTTGCCATTCTTACTTGTTTTACAACTTCCGGACTTGCCGATTTGTAGAGACTATACAACTCTGGCGTCTTAAACCGTTTCCACCTGTTGTAGAAGTTGTTACGGTGCCGGAATAAATTCTTCCAAGATTCAATAAAGCAGGGTTGTAGTTTGTGCCTAATAGTTCTTGTTCGCAAAAGTACACATGCATTAAAAAATCTCATTTACTTCATTCTCGAAACAATTAACTTGATCGTCCATTGATTCGGATTCGCGTATTGTCTCCCAGTTGATAATATCCATCATTTCTTGTAATAATGCATAATTAAAAGATTTAAAATCGTAGTACACATCATAATTTTCGCTACACCTATTTGTAGTCCTAAAATATCTCTAGGTTTCCAATTTCAGGTAAATAAGATTGAAAATACGATTTCTAGAAGCTCCAAGAAGTAATATCGGTAGATTGGTCTATATGGGCTATACCAAAATATGGACCGGTAGGCACCATTTGAAGCACAATTTCAGACAAATCGGATAGAAACTTCGGTTTCAAGAAGCCCAAGACCTGAAATCGGGGCGTCGGTTTATATGGGGTCTATATAAAAACCTAGACCGATATAGCCCATCTTAGAGTTTGACATAAAAACGAATCTGTGCCAAATTGCAGGACGATAGCGCCATTATTGAAAGCTGTAGCGTGATTACAACAGACAGATAGACAGACGGACGTGGTATATCGGCTTAGAATTTCTCCCTGATCAATAATATATACTTTATATAGTTGGAAATCGATATTTCCTTGTGTTACAAACGGAATGACAAACTTATTATAACCCCATGAGTATAAAAAGAGTACTCACGCGAGAGTGTATCCCAGGACTTACTCATATTCGGATATACTTTGATTGGAATCAAAAATCGGGAATCGACTCATCTATTTTGTCTGCAATCTACACTCAAAAAAAGTTTACTTGGATCCAAAGATTTTGACCTTCCTTTAAGGATTTTAGTATTAATTCCGAGCCAAAGATGCGGCTTCGTTAAAATAAAGACATTTTCTAGGATCGATAAAATTAAAATTGGATGCAGATCTCATTCACCGAATTTTTATTTTCTGTTTAATAAAGGTATTCATGTACAAACAAATTCCAGTTTCAAAATCCAAATTATGCCAAGTACTTCAATGTAAAAACTGTTTTCTTAATACTAAAAAAATTTTAAACCAACGATGCAAATCTTTAAAATAAGTCTTAGCCTATATATTTTTATCTTAAATTTAAAAATTCAATATGTCAGTTGAGTTAAAGACGATTTCTTTATATTAAACATGTTTTTCTTTATTTTAAGGAGCATTTGCCTTACTTCAAAGATCTACAACTTCAACAGAGGGACGCAAAATTTCAAGATTTGTGTCCTAAATTTAATGAAAAATATTTTTGAAGCAAGGATTATAAACTTTCTTTTAATTAAAATGTCATTATTTTAAAGAATTTTGTCCTTAGCATTGCGTAAATTTCAATTTAAGTTGCATAATCTTCCATATTAGGTCAATATTTTTTTTCAGTGTACGCTACGCCATGAATATTTTGTTTACGTTCTCTGATAGCCACTTGTTGTTTTCCAGTGAAATATAAGGCAATCACACTATCACGCTTGAATTCCTTTACGAATAACATTATTTCAGAATGTAATAGAACAAAATGCTTTTGTAAGCTTCTAAACAATAAAATGGACTCTCACTGGAATAAATCTGTCAGCTGTCAAACGAGCGGTTTAGAAATTATAGTAAGCTAAAGTTGGTTATAATACATATTAGCCCAATCTATGATTCGATTTGTTAAGTACATTTAAGTCGCAATTTTTATCCAATTTGACTTAAATTTAAAATCTATGTATATTTAAAACCTCCAAAGGTTATGCCAAATATGTAAATACTTCTTCTTGGTCAAAATTTCGCCGAATAATATGGACTTTGTCTTTTGAAATGTCTATTTCGTGAGCACTTTCTATCGGCTGTATGCCTATCTTAGGGCGTTTTCGTTTCGCAAAAAATATATTGCACTCAAAAAAAAAGTGAACTCTCTATTTCACTAAAGCCAATTTAACTTTATTTTAGTTCATGGAATTATTATGTTTGGAGAAAGTTTCCTTTACTCTAATAATTTTTTGTGTACGTTAGTTAAATTAACTAAAACCGAGGAAAAAAATATACTCAAATGAAGCATAAAGATTAACTAAATTCGTGCCTTCCACAAAATAGTTCAGAATTTCTTTAAATTTGTAAATTTTACCAAAAATTTATCCATCATGAACTTCGTATGTCACTAAAGACATTCTTGCAATTTTGAAATCCAAGTTTTTCCTTCAAACTACAAAATTTTCTTTAACAAGTGAAAAAACTTAGTTATGTCTAATAAATTTTCATGAATTTGTCGAAAATTATTTACTTATTTTTATGACCTCGGCGCGATGCAAACGTTTGTAATACTGTTTAGTTAAAATTTTCTATAAATATTCAAAATTTTCTAAAATTAACCGAAAGTTTTCTTCCTGGTGGGTTCACAGTTTTTTCAGTGTGCCCTGGTGTTACACTACTTTTTTCCTCATTGTATTTTCCCTCAAATTAAAGTGTCATTCCAATGTTATTGTTAATTCATAATGTTGTGAGGCATACAGGATCCTAAAAGCTATGATAATGTCCTTCACATTTGGCAATCAATTTCGAGAATGTTGCACATTTTTCCCCAATCGAATTCTCCATTATATTTTTATCGCTTTTCGAAGTGGCAGCAGTTGTCGGGGATAACGTAAAAGGAACGTTGAAATTCATTAATCAGGTAGGCAACGAATAGAAAGACTCACCGTATACCGTATACAAACGTTCAGTGCGCCATTTAACCAAATCAAGTATCAATCAATAACAAACACTATAGAAGTTTTCGTATGCAAATTTAGTGAACGTATTGCGATCATATTCGTCCACCACTGTAATAAATTTCCTCTACATCCAGAATGGGATACAATGGGGGCTCATATAACATTCGTTATAAACAAGAAAGTGCATACATTGTACGTTTTATATCTCCTGTATTTCTAATCCCACAATAACATCCACATTAAATTAAACAACCTGTTCTCTCACACCCTTTCACTCTCTTTTGGGTGCTAACCAACAACCCCCTGTCCACACACACACAGCCAGACACCCATCCACTAGCCAGTCAAACAATTTAATGAACACCGAAGACAATAATGGGCAAACCGAACGACAAACTGAGTGTTTTGTTTTCATACAATTCAGCTTCGTCTTCTCTCCAACTGTGTGTGAGTGGATATTTTTTGGGGAAAGGAGCACGCAATCATCATCATCATCATCATCATGATTTACACTATGTGAAAGTAAGGCGTGAGTGCCACGGTACAGTGTGTAGTGGAAATATGAAGCATTGTGCATACATACACACAATCTCCTTGTTTACACATGCCAAGAGTTTCGTGTGTAATGACGGCGGCGTTGATGACGACGACGTCGACTGACGACAAGTGGAAGCCAAGCACTGCCAAAGGAAGACATAGAACATTCGGGCAGAGCAACAAAATTCAGTATCGCACAAACAACATTAACGGAAACATCAACAAATCGAAAGTGAGCGCATAGGATTTTCAAAATAAAGACTAAAATATAACAGTTTTTAGAACATAAATATAGTCATACACTAATAGAGTAGCGAGCGCGGGTGAGAAAATAAAACACTATCCACACAAAGGCTAAACAAAACAAAAAAAAAACGCATTCGAGACAAAAATACAAACAACATTTTGCCGCTCTAGTTGAAATCAAAACATTTGTGTTGTTCGTTTTGTTCCTTTGTCGTCTATTGCCAACCATATGTCGAACCTGTAAATTCAACTGTATGTACGTGTGTTCTTGCGATAGTGGCTTCGTGTTTGTCAATGCTTATGTTTGTTTGATTGTATGTGAGGCAAAGTGTGAGTGAACTTTTGTGTATGAAGGAAATTAACAAAAACAACAAGAAAGAGTAAAAACAACAATACTGTTAGTGGCGGCGGGAGTAGCAAAACCAGCACTTTAGTGCTTTTTTTTCCTAGTTTGAATTTAGTTTCGTTTTATTTTCTGGGTGCATATACTGTTAAATACACGGAGAGAAACGCAAAGAAACTAGGAAATTTGAAATAAATGTAAAACTATAACGGTATTTTTTTTCGAAAAAAATGAATATGTGTGAATCGTAAATAAATCTAACAAAAAAATTTTGGTTATTAAAAAAAAACTTCAAAGGAAACCTAAATGCAGTGAAGTGAACGAAAAAAGAGAAACTAAAAATAATCGTTTGCGGTTTTCTAATCCTAACTAAGGTCAAATATTAAAAAAAACACACACAAGTGTTTGCTTATATGAGTTCTGCATGTCACACATCTGTTCCGTATGGTATTCGCGTATATTTTGCATAGCCTCCTACCAAAGATAAACCAATACGCTTTCCGGTCTAGGAAAATGTCCAAACGTATGCCACAGCCACAACTTTCACACACTTTTCAAATGGTTGGGTGAATGAACAAATCCGGTAAATGTCACCATAACCATAATAATAAAAATAAAAAGGACCAGCTATAACAATAACAACGAAAACCGCACAAAAGAAACAACACACGACACAATATTCCAAAGAAAACATAGAGCAAAAAAAAAAAAAAAAAAACAACAACAACTAAAATCAAACATCCAAATAAAAGTCATCACAAAAGAACTATTCAAACATAGAGAATACCCTCTGACACTTCTAGCCAATACAAGACACCTCCCCGCTCCAACTATTAAGTTGTAAGGATTCCCAAAATTATTGCAAACGTTTGCTTTGAAGTCTCACCACAATAGAAAAAAATTAGGATCATTTAAATTTGTTGAAGAAACCTAGCATTGTATTGTATTCTATATTCCTCATATCTAGAAGGCAAGTTCACGCGTGGTAAATCGAATCTGGAGCTATTTAAGTGTAACATATTTGTGAAACGATTAGTGTAATAAAAACACCATTGAAGTCATTATACATACTTTGTTTATGTTTATGGCAAATGTTTATATGGATGTGTGTGTCTATTAGTGTACATGAATATGGTGTAAGTGATATGCTTATAGTGGAATTAATGAGAGAAAGAGAGTAATTAATATTTTCTTCCAAGAAAGAAAACAACGGGAATTATTAAGAAGAAAATACAACAATAAAACCATATATGAGCATCTACAACAACTACGTAATATCAACACTCAGAGATCCCAGAGTAATAATACACAAGTTATAAATATCATTAACCCAAAAAATGAAATTTATATATTCAAACCCAAGGGAGCAAAAATTCAATTAATAAAACGAAACCCTGTTAAGTCAATATTGTACAGTGCAATATATAACAAAATGTATGTATTTAAATTGTAAGTGAAGTTTTATGATAAAACATCAAATATCTTAACAAACAAACGTAACGTAATTTTAAAAGTATACATTTACAAAGTGAATTTTGGGTAGAAAGTTATTTTCCACTTGAAAAAAAAAAAAAAAAAAACAACACAACACAAATAAAATTCGCAATAAACCTTTACAGCAAAACAAAAAAAAAATCCCCCAAAGATTTTCTTGGAATACTTCAACAACTTTTACATCGTCCGCTAAACGGTAGCAACTTTAACCATCATCATCATCTCTTTTCTCGTCCTTATCCCGTTGTCTCGTTTTACAACAAGAACCACAAAAATATTTTAAATTCCATCCATGTGCAGTATATACGCATAAAATACATCGGCATATATACACAAAACATATGTAAGTATATTTAAAATTGAATTTCGTGTATCTTGTGAATTCCCTAAAACTATAGGTCGTTCACGGCCAGACTATTTTGCGGATAACTAATTGTGAATTGGTTTTTGGGGGTTTTGATATATTGTGAATATCCCAAAAATTATAAATATATTCTTAATAGTATATTCTTGTGGAATTATAACAGAAATCATTCATTAATATACAGTCTGCAAAAAAAGCTGTACACCTATCAATTTGAAGTAAATTGTGAAACGACATGAAAAATATGAACAAAATAAGCACCTAAAACGGAAAATACAAAAACAACGATATTTGGGACATTGTTTTTCTTTTTGGGGTGTTGTTTCATAATATAAAGTGTAGAATTTTATTTCATTACGAAGAAACACAATAATTCATTTATGAAAATAAATTCCAACGAAGTTTTTTGAGGTTTTATTTCATTTTATTAAAATTAACACTGGTACCAAACAGTGGATAACGGATATAAGAAACTCAGTAAAATACACAATTTTTGTTTCTTATATGCGTTTATTCTTATAGTCGATTATTATTCAGAAGAAAAAAGAGGGTATGGTGTTTTTAATGACATTCATATATTCAAATTTTTTCTTATATGAGATGTGCTTATATCCTGCTGTACAACGCATATTTGATTGAATTCATTCAATGAATTATGAACATTGTTACCCAATTCAGTTTAAAATAAACCGTCGTGAAGTGAACAATATGCTCAATTTTGAAATATTCCCGGGGAAAAGAATTTACATTGAACTCCTATACCTGTTTGCGAACAAATACTCAACCGAAACAAATCTTTCTCCAATTTTCAAAAAACTCGATCGATTTTTTTTGCAACATTTACAAAATATTTTACTTCGCAATTTCTTTCATATGAAGTATTTTCGATTGTAATAAATTCCAAAAATTTAACTAAATGGTAATACGTAAGGGAATTGCGAAATTGTTACGATGTTAATGGTTTAATGGTAATGGTTTCAAAAAAGTCGAGGGAATTGTTGATTAAAAATTTAAATAGTAAAAATGTCTACTAGGATAATACAATTCAAAATTCTTTTAAAATATAGCATTTGTTCGAAAGCTAGAAAAAACTATTCTTGTACATAGTTTCCATGTCTGAAAGGTAGAAAGAATTTAGTTAAGTGATCCGTTTTTCGAAATAAGCATCTACAGCAGAGCTTCCCAACCCCATTTGCTTTGCGCCCCGAAAAACTGTTTTGATTTCGTTGAGCCCCCCAATCTAAAACAAATTTTCTTTACCCAAACAATCAGAAAAAAATGTTAACAAACATATAAAATATGATTAATAATGATTCAATATAATTAAGAATAACAATGTTAATGAATATTAATATAAAAGAGTTTATCGATTAGTGGGAAATTTGGCAATTGTTCTGTTCATTAGCTAGTTTTTTTTTTATACCCTCCACCATAGGATGGGGGTATATTAACTTTGTCATTCCGTTTGTAACACATCGAAATATAGCTCTAAGACCCCATAAAGTATATATATTCTGGGTCGTGGTGAAATTCATGAGCATGTCCGTCCGTCCGTCTGTTGAAATCACGCTAACTTCCGAACGAAACAAGCTATCGACTTGAAACTTGGCACAAGTAGTTGTTATTGATGTAGGTCAGATGGTATTGCAAATGGGCCATATCGGTCCACTTTTACGTATAGCCCCCATATAAACGGACCCCCAAATTTGGCTTGCGGTTGCTCTAAGAGAAGCAAATTTCATCCGATCCGGCTGAAATTTGGCACATGGTGTTAGTATGTGGTCTCTAACAACCATGCAAAAATTGGTCAACATCGGTCCACTTTTACATATAGCCCCCATATAAACCGATCCCCCGATTTGGCTTGCGGAGCCTCTAAGAGAACCAAATTTCATCCGATCAGACTGAAACTTGGTACATGGTGTTAGTATATGGTCTCTAACAACCATGCAAACATTGGTCCATAATTATATGTAGCCCCCATATAAACCGATCCCCCGATTTGGCTTGCGGAGCCTCTAAGAGAAGCAAATTTCAACGGATCCGGCTGAAATTTGGTATATGGTCTTGGTATATGTTCTCTAATGACCATGCAAAAACTGGTTCACATCGGCCCTTAATTATATATAGCCCCCATATAAACCGATGCCAAGATTTGGCCTCCGGAGCCTCTTAGAGGAGCAAAATTCATCCGATCCGGTTGAAATTTGGTACGTGGTGTTAGTATGTGGTTTCTAACAACCATGCAAGAATTGGTCCATATCGGTCTATAATTATATAGAGCCCCCATATACATCGATCCCCAGATTTGTCCTCCGGAGCCTCTTGGAGGAGCAAAATTCATCCGATCCGGTTGAAATTTGTAACATGGTGTTAGAATGTGGTCTCTAAGAAACACGCACGAATTGGTTCATATCGGTCCATAATTATATATAGCCCCCATATAAACCGTTCCCCAGATTTGATCTCCGGATCCTCTTGGAAGAACAAAATTCATCAGATCCGGTTGAAATTTGCAACGTGGTGTTAGTATAAGGCCGCTAATACCCATGCCAAAATTGGTCCGTATCGGTATATAGCTATATATAGCCGATCCCCAATCACACAAAAATTGGTCCATATCGGTTCATAATATTCAAAACTCGAGCCAAAAATAATCTAACAAAATTTTATTTTTATAGAAAATTTTTTCCAAATTTTATTTGTATAGAAAATGTTTTCCAAATTTTATTTCTATAGAAATTTTTTTTCCAAATTTTACTTCTATAGAAAATGTTGTCAAAATTTTATTTTGTTAAAATTTTATTTCTATGGGAACTTTAAGTTTAATTATATGCGTATTTAATCGGCCTTTTTAGTTTAATATATACCACGTATGGACTATGTGGTATGTATTACGGTGTTGGGAAGTTTTAAGATACCTTGCCATCAGCAAGTGTTACCGCAACCCAAGTAATTCGATTGTGGATGATAGTCTTCAGTAGAAGTTTCTACGCAATCCATGGTGGAGGGTACATAAGCTTCGGCCTGGCCGAACTTACGGCCGCACTGTTAGAAAAATATGTTTTTCATATGTTCCGATATAAACAAAATGTGTTTCGGGCACGATTTTAAACCACAATATATTTAAGTGCGAACATGTAATTTTCCTAACCTAACACTAAATGTTTGGGACATCTATGTTAATATGTTAGAATATATTATGTTTGGGGCATGAATGTTTCATAAAAATCATATGTGTGAATACAAACATATATAAATTTACAAATTTCAACTAAACATACATATGTTGTGATATTTTATTCAAAGCGACAGAGAGAGTATAGAGAGAAATAGAGATGGAAACCGGGAGAGTTGACGAAAGATATCAATATAACACAGCAAAAGAGTCAAAAGAGAACAATTTCTGTGAAACCGCTTGTATGTTGTTTCGGAAAACTGTTTTATGATAAGGCCAAAAATTTGATATGTTTAAGTCTAAATATTATTTAATTTGAATAAAGAGAATATACATTCTGAACCAAGAGAATAGACATTTGAAAAACAAACAGCTTATGTTTTCGCCTTGAGAGCAGCATTTTATGTATGTGTGGACATGTGTTTTGTTTATCATATTGGCATTATTTTTTTCTTGGTTAGTTAAAAGAAATCAGGGGTCTTCATAAAAATAACGAAAGGGCACTATACTCTTTTTAGAGTTGGGACGGTAAAATGAAATAAGGAGGAAATAGTGAAAAATTACACAGTAAAATTTAAAAAAACAAAGTTTAGTTTCTCTTTATTAAAAAGTAGTCCACGAGGAGTTGACGGACACCATCAAATATAAAAGCGGGCATTAAGTTCGAGTTTTGCAGCTAAAACAATTTAAAAAGTTTATTTTCTTTAAAATGAATTATTAAAGAAAAATAAATGGAATTTTAGAGCGATGGTGTTAAATGCTAGTAAAAAATTGTTCACTCCTAAATAAATTTATGTTTATATTATAAAATTATGTATGTATGTTTATACTCGACTCCACGTTCTTCTTTTGTTAGTTTTTGAATTCCTTCCAAATTTTAAAGTTTTGTACAAAAACAGTTTTTTATTACAAGATTGTTATTTTTGCAATAAAAAATAATATTTTATCCAAAAATCTTTCAATTTCGTTTATATCAAGCACTGTTACTGACTATAAATCTTTAATAACGCACATTTCGATGTTTCATTTAAAAAAATTAATATAGTATAAATATAAATGTGTAAATTAAAAAAAAAAAACAAAAAAAAATGTTCGGTCGGAGCAGGGATTGAACCCACGACCCTTTGCATGCAAGGCAGACATGCTAACCACTGCTCCACGTGGCAAACAAATGTATGTTTCTGTTAAATATTGTTATGTTTGCATGGGCTCGTGGGCGCTGCAAACTATGCTATATAAATGTAACTTAAAACGATAATTATCTACTGGTGACTATAACAGCTACGTAGCCCAGTGGATAGTGTGTTGGCTTACAAACTGTATGGTCCTCGGTTCGATTCTCCGTGCAGGCGAAAGGTAAAATTTAAAAAATTTATAAAAGTGAATAATTTCTTCAACATTATTTGTATTACAGAGAAAGGTGCCAATAACTAAAAAATTTCGTGGAAGTGAAAATTACGAGTATGTTAGGGAATGAGCACAATCGTGTTTGGGAAAAATTCTTCCAAGCATATAATATTTTTGGCTCAAAATGCTTCCAAACATATAATATGTTCACATAAAACAAACATATTAATGTTTCGGCAGTATGCAATAATATATGTGCTTCCTGCAAAATATGTTTGGAACATATGTTAAAGAAGCGATATTTTTTGAGGGTGCGTATATACTTTTTTTTTAATATTTGGTACTATTACTTTTTTTAAGCATTACAATGTTGATAATATATACAATATATACAATGTTGATAATATATACAATAACACTTCGACCAATATATGCACACTAACTAGTAGTTTTTTTTTACATAATAATATATATTAAGCAGCTTTGTGTTACAACACATTTTGCTGTGTAAAGCGCCTCCTCAAAACAAAAGGTTTGTTGCGGTTAAGTCTTCTTGTAACATCTGCCTCAAGCAATTTTGGAATCTCTGGGTTTGTATGATTTTGCAGCTTCGATTCATACTTTACTGCTATTTGCTGAATTTCTTCCTTTACTGTATCAATCTTCAGGTCTCTATGGAGGTCACTGTTTCGTATAAACCAGGGAGCATTTACTATTCCTCTTAGTATTTTGTTTTGGAGTACTTGTATACTTTCGATGGTGCTGTCACTTGCGCATCCCCATAATTGGATACCATACGTCCATATAGGTTTTAAGACTTGATTATATATCATAAGTTTATTTTGTACAGATAAAGTTGATTTGTAGTGCAATTTAACTCTCAACCAATTTAACTCTCGATATTTTATTTCCAAAGTTTTCTTTTTGTTTGCCACGTGGTCTTTCTAGTGTCATCCCAAGATATTTTGCAGTGGTTGCTTCAGGAACTTGCTAATATATATAGGATTGTGATTTATTCTTCTGTTTGAAAAATTCATGTGCACTGATTTGGAGCTATTCAAATCTAGTCCCCATTTTTCTGTCCATGTGTTAATTACCGTCAGAGCATTTTGTAATTTTTCAGTAGATATTTGATTTGTATTATCTTTTGCAAGTATGACTGTGTTGTCAGCAAATGTACCAATGGTACAGTCTTCACAATGAGGTAGATCATAGGTATATAACAGGTACAGGAGAGGACCCAGTTTACTATCCTGTGGAACTCAAGAGTGTATTGGATAGATTTCAGAATATTCATTTCCCTATTTCATACGATAGTACCGATCGTCTAGATATGACTCTAGTAATTTGCAATAACTTTCTGGAAGAATTGACTTAAGTTTATGTTTCAACGATGAATGCACTACACCGTCAAATGCTTTAGATATGTCTAAGAACACAGCCAAAAATACCTCGTGTCTTTCAAAAGCTTCTTCAATGTCGCTTGTAATTCGATGTATTTGTTCTATTGTGGAATGTCCTTTGCGGAATCGAAATTGATGACATGGTATTATGTCCATTCGCTCTATAAATGAGTTTAGCCGTTTACTTATACATTTTTCGAACAATTTACCAATCAATGGTAATAACGATATCGGTCTATATGATTGTGCTCATTCCCTAACATAATTTTCACTTCCACGAAATTTTTAGTTCTTGGTACCTTTTTCATTAATACAAATAATGTTGAAGAAATTATTCAATTTTATAAATTTTTTAAAATTTACCTTTCGCCTGGACGGAGAATCGAACCGACCAACACACTATCCACTGGGCTACGTAGCAGTTATAGTCACCAGTAGACAATTATCGTTATAAGTTTCATTTATATAGTATAGTTTGCAGCGCCCACGAGCCCATGCAAACATAACATTATTTAAAAGAAACATACATTTGTTGGCCACGTGGAGCAGTGGTTAGCATGTCTGCCTTGCATGCAAAGGGTCGTGGGTTCAATTCCTGCTCCGACCGAACCAATTTTTTTTTTTGTAATTTAGACATTTATACTATATTAAATTTTTATACAGTCAGAAACAGTGCTTGATATAAACGAAATGGCTTTTGAATAAAATATTATTATTTTTTTTTGGAAAAATAACAATTTTATAACAAAAAACTGTTTTTGGTAAAAAAAGTTTGAAATTTTGGAAGAAAATCAAAAACTCTAACAAAAGAAGAGTATAAACATACATAAATAATTTTATAATGTACACATAAATTTATTTAGGCGTGAACCGTTTTTTACTAACATTTAACACCATTTTAAATGCCTTTAAAACTTATCGTGTTTTGTACTTAATTTCATTTTTACCTTTAAGGCCGTTAAAAAATTTGTATCCATAATGCCAAAATGATGAACAAAACACTTGTCTACACATACATAAAATTCTCCTCTCAAGGCGAAAACACATGCTGTTTTTTTTTTCAAATCTCTATGCTCTTTACTCCGAATACTCATCTAATATTCAAATTAAATAATATTTAGACTTAAGCATATCAAATTTTTGGCCTTATCATAAAGCAGTTTCCGAAACAACATACAACCGTTTCACAGAAATTGTAAACATATATATGTTTACTCGAAATTTGTAAATTTATATATATTTACATTCACACAAATTATTTTTATGCAATATTCATGCCCAAACATAATATATTTTAACATATGTGTCCCAAACATTTAGTGTTAGTTTAGGAACATTACATGTTGGCACTTATGAAAAACATATTTTTCTAACAGTGTACGAATGGTAAGTTCTTTTGTAGTATGTTTATGTTTTGTTGAGCTTATAAATTTGTGTTGTTTTAACAAATTCAATGCTCTACCAAAAATGACACTGCGCTCAATGTTGTTTTTTTCAGCGAACATACAAATGGTTGCCGAAATCAGATACATAATTTCCGAGAAAATATCATGGTTGCGACAAACATGTTCCATGTTCACCGTCCAAAACTAACATTTTGCTCTTGAAAAATGTTTGGAGTGATCATATTCCTTCTCTGGGTGAGATTTATCAAGATTATCGCAAACATAGAAAATTCAGTAAACGACATCCTCACGATAGTTTTAATTTTATCTCTTGCAATAGCGTACAATTACACAATACAAAAAACTGTCTTGTAGTGTAACAAAGTGTAGTCAATGGCGTATAAACATTTACAGCATGGGAATCCCTACTGCATATGTACTTTATACATTATTTGTTCATGTAGTACATATGACTGTATCCGAACTTTGTTTAAAAATAAATTTTCGACGCACTTGTTTTCTTTTTGTTGTCAGGGATTTCTCATCATCTCCACACTGGGGAATGTCAGCCATTCTTTGCATCATTTTAGCATGGCCCACTTTGATGGGAAAATTATTTCAGTTGCTTTCACTTTTTTGCCCATATTTTTTTTTTTAGAATGAAGACGAATGCTAAAAATATGCACGAGATTAACGAGTCCCAAGTACTTCCCCCTTCCCCATCGTGTTGAAGTACATTTGGCAAAAATAAAATTTTTAGCTGTCCTTGGCTTAGGCTCTTTATTAATTAAACACCTTCAGCGGGGAAAATGTTGGTTTCCGGTATCCGGTATTAAAGGGAAACCACTGGAATTTAAGTTATGTGTACATTACCGGAAGGCCGGATATTTATGTTTATTAGAAAATCCTTTTGGACTATTTTAGGGGTTTAGCATTTGAAAAGTATGGTGAGAGCTATGATGTTATGAATTTTGAACAATTGCTGATGTTTATATTAAAGTCGGATTCTGTTAGAAAAAATCTTCCAAATCTAAAAAGTTAAGCTTCGACAATGAAAATTATGAGTATCATGAGTTCGATTTCAGTACACTGAAAACAAGTCTGCTCTATTCCAAAGATTTTGTGTTTATGCTAATGATTTTAATATTTATCCCGATCCAAAGAAGCGGCAATTTCAAGAAGACATTTCAGACCCAATTCTCTCTTCAACTTGAGGTTTTGCTTACTTGATACTACTTTTATCTGCTTTGTCTTCGCTTCGTATGAAATTCCTTCAAAAACCACAACTTAAATTTCAAAACTAAGACTCGGTAGATCAAGTAGAAATTATGTAGCGCTTCAGGTAAAAACCGTCTTTAAATAAAGTCTTGAATGATATCCCCTATTTTTGAATCAATTTTAGCTTTATAGTAAAACAAGTTGACTTAAGTTCCACAGAATGTTATTTTATGTAAAGATACACATTGTTAAATCGAATTCAAGTTTTTGTTGTATCAGCGAATGACTAGCTAGAGTTTTGACAATTTTTAATTAGTATGGAAAATGACTCGAATAAGTCATAAAGAATATTTTTATACCCTCCACCATAGGATGGGGGTATATTAACTTTGTCATTCCGTTTGTAACACATCGAAATATTGCTCTAAGACCCCATAAAGTATATATATTCTGGGTCGTGGTGAAATTCTGAGTCGATCTGAGCATGTCCGTCCGTCCGTCTGTTGAAATCACGCTAACTTCCGAACGAAACAAGCTATCGACTTGAAACTTGGCACAAGTAGTTGTTATTGATGTAGGTCGGATGGTATTGCAAATGGGCCATATCGGTCCACATTTACGTATAGCCCCCATATAAACGGACCCACAAATTTGGCTTGCGATTGCTCTAAGAGAAGCAAATTTCATCCGATCCGGCTGAAATTTGGTACATGGTGTTAGTATATGGTCTCTAACAACCATGCAAAAATTGGTCCAAATCGGTCCACTTTTACGTATAGCCCCCATATAAACGGACCCCCAAATTTGGCTTGCGATTGCTATAAAAGAAGCAAGTTTCATCCGATCAGGCTGAAATTTGGTACATGGTGTTAGTATATGGTCTCTAACAACCTTGCAGAAACTGGTCCATATCGGTAAACTTTTACGTATAGCCCCCATATAAACGGACCCCCAAATTTGGCTTGCGATTGCTCTAAAAGAAGCAAGTTTCATCCGATCAGGCTGAAATTTGGTACATGGTGTTGGTATATGGTCTCTAAGAACCATGCAAAAATTGGTCCACATCAGTCCATAATTATATATAGCTCCCATATAAACCGATCCCCCGATTTGGCTTGCGGAGCCTCTAACAGAATCAAATTTCACTCGATCCGGCTGAAATTTGGTACATGGTGTTGGTATATGGTCTCTAACAAACCATGCAAAAATTGGTCCACATCGACCCATAATTATATATAGCCCCCATATAAGCCGATCCCCAGATTTGGCCTCCGGAGCCTCCTAGAGGGGCAAAATTCATCCAATCCGGTTGAAATTTGGTACGTGGTGTTAGTATATGGTCTCTAACAACCATGCAAGAATTGGTTCATATCGATCCATAATTATATATAGCCCCCATATAAATCGATCCCCAGATTTGTCCTCCGGAGCCTCTTGGAGGAGCAAAATTCATCAGATCCGGTCGAAATTTGGAACATGGTGTTAGAATGTGGTCTGGAACAAACACGCAAGAACTGGTCCATATCGGTCCATAATTATATATAGCCCCCATATAAACCGTTCCCCAGATTTGATCTCCGGAGCCTCTTGGAGGAGCAAAATTCATCCGATCCGGTTGAACTTTGCAACGTGGTGTTAGTATAAGGCCGCTAATAACCATGCCAAAATTGGTCCATATCGTTCTATAGTTATATATAGCCGATCCCCAATCACACAAAAATTGGTCCATATCGGTTCATAATCATGGTTGCCACTCGAGCCAAAAATAATCTACCAAAATTTGATTTTTTATAGAAAACATTGTCAAAATGTTATTTCTATAGAAAATTTTGTCAAAATTTTATTTCTATAGGAAATTTTGTCAACATTTTATTTCTATAGAAAATTTTTTCCAAATTTTATTTCTATAGAAAATTTTGTCAAAATTTTACTTCTATAGAAAATGTTGTCAAAATTTTAGTCTGTCAATTTTTTCTATAGAAACTTTAAACTTAATTATATACGTATTTAATTGGCCTTTTTTAGTTTAATATATACCACGTATGTACTATGTGGTATATATTACGGTGTTAGGAAGTTTTAAGATACCTTGCCATCGGCTTCAGTAGAAGTTTCTACGCAATCCATGGTGGAGGGTACATAAGCTTCGGCCTGGCCGAACTTACGGCCGTATATACTTGTCAAAATTCAAGACTTAAATAGTGATTTTTTCTGCAAAAATTTTTGGAAATTTAATTGTGACCGTGTACAGATCGTCGCGTTTACTGCACCATCGAGAAGGCCTAAAGTCTCCCATTGAAATTATCTAGTCTACTATTTTTTAATCCATTAATAATTTTATGAACATTCTTGAGAATTGAAACTTCTTAGAATATATCATCATCTTGGATATCATCGAATTCGCTGCCCAGCTGACGGGACTGAAGTATTTGAGTTTGCGACGTTTGCTACCTTTTCTACATTTACGACATCTCTGGTATTGCTGCTAATTAAAGCTGATTAGTATGTATAAGGTGTCGGCTGAGGTCTGGTTGAAACCTGAGCCCGAAGTGAAACATAAGTTGCTGCAAGTCTATTATTCTCTTCAATAATATCAAATATTTCGGCGATTGTGTCCTCGGGAAAAACTGAAAGAACGTGGTCGTATTTGGTGTCGTGGTGATATTTGAACGCCTAAACCAACCCTGGGGAGCCACCGTGGTGCAATGGTTAGCATGCCCGCCTTGCATACACAATGTCGTTGGTTCGATTCCTGCTTCGACCGAACACCAAAAGTTTCTAAGCGGTTGATTATACTATCTCAGCAATGCTGGTGACATTTTTCTCTAAGTGGTTTCACTGCAATGTGGAACGCCGTTCGGACTCGGCTATAAAAAGGAGGTCCCTTGTCATTGAGCTTAACATAGAATCGGGCAGCACTCAGTGATAAGAGAAAAGTTCACCAATGTGGTATCACAATGGACTGAAAGTCTAAGTGAGACTGTTACATGGGGCTGCCACCTAACCTTACCTAGCCCTGGGGAAATTTGACCCAAAAAAGGAGGTAACTTCACCGCAACAGCACTAATTTGCTGGATTTTTTCCGAGTTTACTGCACTGACTTCGCGAAGTATTTAGAATAAAGATAATAAAGAAACAATCGCCAAAATTAGTTCCAGAAAAATGTTGGCAGTGACAAAAATAAGATATTAACTCTAAAGTAAAAACAAGTGAGTAAAGTAGAAAATCGGGCGGGGCAGACTATATCATACCCTAAACCACCCCTACTGAATTAGTAAACAAAAGCATTTGTGGGGTATCATTGGTCTAGGTTTTGGAGAACATAAAGGGGGGTACATGATTATGGGTGCCTTGTCACAATCTGAGCAGAAATGTCTAATATTAGGAGCTATAGTTTATATTGCACTAAAAGAGTTAGTATGCCACTAATATTGAGTCCATTATTAAACAAGTATATACGGCCGTAAGTTCGGCCAGGCCGAATCTTATATACCCTCCACCATGGATTGCGTAGAAACTTCTACGAAAGACTGTCATGCACAATCGAATTACTTGGGTTGTTGTATCTTAAAACTTCTTAATATCGTTTTCTAAATTGTGCGTTAGTCCATACGTGGTATAAAGGGTGATACGGTCAAAATTTGGTCAATATAAACTTGACGTATTTCTTTCAATTTTGCATTTAAAAAACCTGAACACCCCTCATTTTGAAGGTGTGTGTATGTAGAATGTTGCTCTTATTTTGATTTTGGAATTCACTCTTCAGTTGTCCAAATGCCGTCCAAGCAAGAAGAGCAGCGTATCAAAATTTTGCTCGCGCATCGCGAAAATCCGAGCTACTCGCACGCAAAGCTGGCAAAATCGCTAAAAGTTGCCAAATCAACCATTACAAATGTAATTAAAGTGTTTGGGGAACGTTTGTCGACAGCCAGGAAGTCTGGAATGGGGGGAAATCGAAAACCGGATGCCGCTGAGACGACAAAGAGAGTTGCCGGTAGTTTCAAGCGAAACCCCAACCTCTCTCTCCGAGATGCCGCAAATAAGCTGGGTGTATCGTTTACAACGGTGCATCGAGCCAAAAAACGAGCCGGACTATCGACTTACAAGAAGGTAGTGACTCCAAATCGCGATGATAAACAAAATACGACGGCCAAATCGCGAGGCTGTACACGACGATGCTGACGAAGTTTGACTGCGTGGTAATGGACGACGAAACCTACGTCAAAGCCAACTACAAGCAGCTTCCGGGACAGGAGTTTTATACGGCAAAAGGAAGGGGAAAGGTAGAAGATATTTTCAAGCACATAAAACTGTCAAAGTTCGCAAAAAAATATCTGGTTTGGCAAGCCATCTACCTGTGGCTTGAAAAGCAGCATTTTCATAGCTTCCGGGACTGTCAACCAAGAAATTTACGTGAAAGAGTATTTGAATAAACGTCTGCTGCCTTTCCTGAAGAAACACGGTTGTTCCGTACTGTTTTGGCCGGATTTGGCATTTTGCCATTACGGTAAAAAGGCCATGGAGTGGTACGCCGCCAACAACGTGCAGGTGGTTCCCAAGGACAAGAACCCTCCCAACACGCCAGAGCTCCGCCCAATTGAGAAATACTGGGCTATTGTCAAGCGGAACCTAAAGAAGACCAAAAAACTGCTAAGGACGAGCAGCAGTTCAAGGCAAATTGGCTTTCTGCGGCGAAGAAGATGGACAAGGTGGCTGTACAAAATCTGATGACAGGTGTCAAGCGTGAGGCCCGGCAATTCGGATTTGGAAAAGCGAAAGCCTAACTGAATATTTTTCCTGAATTTTATACTAATTGAACTTGAAACAGAAATTTAATTTGATTTTTTAAATAAACGATTTCACCGATTTACACGCGTTTTCCCTTGACCAAATTTTGACTGTACCACCCTTTACATTAGACAAAAAACTTATGTATAGTTAAGTCTACAAATAATTACGAATAGATATGGACTTTTTGCACGGTACGTAGAGAGCCAGAATTGGGGTCGCTTAGATGGGGGCTATATACAATTATGAACTTGATATGGACCAATTTTTGTGTGATTGGAAATCGATTTATGTGAGGGATATATATAACTATAGACCGGTATGGACCTAGTTACGCATGGTTGTTAACGACCATATACTAGCACAATGTACCAAATTGCAACTCACTCTGATGAAATTTGCTCCTCCAAGAGGCTCGAAAACCAAATCTCGGGATCGGTTTATATGGGGCTACATATGATTATGGGCTGATAGGAACCAATTCCTGCATGGTTGTTGGATACCATATACTAACATCACGTACCAAATTTCAACCGAATGGGAATAATTTTGCTCTTCCAAGGGGCTCTGGGTGTCAAATCTGGGGATCGGTTTATATGGGACCTATATATAATTATGGACCGTTACCGACCAATTTTTGCATGGGAGTTTGAGGCCATGTATTAACACCACGTACCAAATTTCAACTGAATCAGATGAATTTTGGTCTTCGGTTTATATGGGGGCTATATATAATTATGGACCGATGTGGACCAATTTTTGCATGGTTGTTAGAGACTATATACTAACACCATGTACCAAATTTCAGCCGGATCGGATGAAATTTGCTTCTCTTAGCGGCCTCGCAAGCTAAATCGGGGGATCGGTTTATATGGAGGCTATATAATTATGGACCGATATGGACCAATTTTTGCATGGTTGTTAGAGATCATATACTAACACCATGTACCAAATTTCAGCCGGATCGGATGAAATTTGCTTCTCTTAGCGGCCTCGCAAGCTAAATCGGGGGATCGGTTTATATGGGGGCTATATAATTATGGACCGATATGGACCAATTTTTGCTTCTCTTAGAGGCCTCGCAAGCCAAATCGGGGGATCGGTTTATATGGGGGCTATATATAATTATGGACCGATGGTGACCAATTTTTGCATGGTTGTTAGAGACCATAGACTAACAACATGTACCAAATTTCAGCCTGATCGGATGAAATTTGCTTCTCTTAGAGGCGTCGCAAGCCAAATTTGGGGGTCCGTTTATATGGGGCTATACGTAAAAGTGGACCGATATGGCCCATTTGCAATACCATCAGACCTACATCAATAACAAATACTTATGCCAAGTTTCAAGTCGATAGCTTATTTCGTTCGAAAGTTAGATTGATTTCAACAGACGGACGGACGGACGGATGGACGGACATGCTCAGATCGACTCAGAATTTCACCACGACCCAGAATATATACTTTATGGGGTCTTAGAGCAATATTTCGATGTGTTACAAACGGAATGACAAAGTTAATATACCCCCCATCCTATGGTGGAGGGTATAAAAAGAGGAAATCGGTCTATTAGTTGTGGTTAATAAATCCAAATTTCTGCAAATAGGGCAATAGACTTATGTAAGAGCTACATGTAAGTCTAAATACGATCAGCTAGTACATCAAAATTTGAAATTTGAATAACATAGCTTAATAAATAAGAGTATTATGGCCAAATATGACAAAATCGAGCGATGCATATATATAGGACCTATATCTAAATCCGAACAAATTTGTATAATATTTTGCAGGTATGATTGATACCACAGAAGGTAACTTTGTGTAAAATTTGAGTACGATCAGTTAATAAATGAGGCCCCTATGGTCAAAAATAAGGTTATTAGGGGCAAATTTTTCAAAATCGGGCGATACATATATATGGGAGCTATATCTAAATCTGAACCGATTTCGATGAAATTTTGCACATACAGTTAGTGCTATAGAGGATTACATTTTGCCAACTTTGAGTACGATCGGTTGATAAATAAGGGTTTTACGGCCAAATTTGGCAAAATCGGGCGATACATATATATGGGAGCTATATCTAAATCTGAACCAATTTCGATGAAATTTTGCAGACTTAAAGGGTGATGAAAAAGTTTACTATGTGCAAAATTTGATGACGATCGGTTTGTAAAAAAGCGCAACGTGACTCTATTTGTCGAAATCGGGCGATACATATATATGGGGGCTATATCTAAATTTGATCTGATTTCTTCCAAATTCAATAGCATTCGTCCTTGTGCCCAAAAAACACCCCGTACCAAATTTCATCCAAATCGGTTGATAATTTCGACCGGAATCCTGTGAACAACAAATACATGGACAGACGGACGGACGGACGGACGGACGGACACCAAGCGCTAGATAGACTCAGGAGGTGATTCTGAGTCGAACGGTATAAATTTTATGGGGTCTAAAATCAATATTTCTGGTAGGCACATTTTTTGACCGATCAAACTTAGTATACCCTGACCACTATGTGGTTTAGGGTATAAATACCGTATGCTAAATTAAATTATGTGACATAAAAAATCAATGAAAGTGTTCAGCAATCGATGGTATCTCTCACTACTCACGAATATTTCACGTCACGGTTTCTATTCTTGTTGTATATTCTTCGAGTAGCATCTGATGGAGCCGTTGCTTACATTCCTTCGTAGTTCTATCAACTATATTTCTCTCTATATTCATTTCAGCGAGATGAATTTTAAATTGTATAATTCGTTTTCATTCGGGGTCACCAATTTAGATAATTATCTTCTTATTCTCCATGATAAAAATATTAATTTGAGAATCTTTTATATGTAAATTACAAATATTGAGGATTGATTTTAGAATAATAATAATTTTGTTGGAAAAATTTATTGACGATTGACATATATTTCAATTCATGCAAATGTTGCTATGTTATAAACAAGAAACAAAATTAAATATTTCAAAGTAATAAGTTGGTAAAGTGAAAACAAACAAGTCGTTACTCCATATCTAAATGGGCAGCACACGCTCTTTAACTAATTAAAGATTTCTCAAATAAGTCTTTGGTTTTAAATAAAAAGCAGTGCATAATACATTTTTATTTTAAATCCATCGAATTTAATTAAAGTGCTAGTACATCCAAATTTCTGCATCACAAATCGCAAACCGCAAATCAAATCTATTCCAATGCTAATACCTTTGCCTTAATCTTTCCTATCCTATAGCTACTTGATTCTCTACTAAGAATTCTTGACAAATTCCAATGTCCCCAAGGCCAAAAATTCAAACTGACTCAAACACAAAACTGTGTTCTCCCACCAATAGAAACGTGGAAATCTTATCAAAATATTTTGTGGCACATTTTAGCGTTAATGGCAAATGTTACGGTTTTTAGTAGCGTATAGCAAGGATGTTGCTGACAAACTCTCTGTAAAGGAATTTACCAAATCATTTTGGCAGCACGATATGCTCCAAATGAACAACAAGTATTTATTTATTTTTCCCCGTTGCGTTTTTAGACCAATTTATCCATGTTTGTTTGTTTTTTTCATATTTTTGTGGTAAGCCTAATGCCGTTAAACAGTTATGACCGTGAAATATTCAAATTATAATAAAACAAGTATATACGGCCGTAAGTTCGGCCAGGCCGAATCTTATGTACCCTCCACTATGGATTGCGTAGAAACTTCTACTAAAGACGGCCATCCACAATTAAATTACTTGGGTTGCGGCCGATGGCAAGGCATCTTAAAACTTCTTGATATCATCTTCTAAATTGTAAGTTCGCCCATGCGGGATATATAATAGACAAAAGAAAGGTCGATTAAATATGTATATATTCAGTTATTGACCGGTATATATAGGCAAGAAATAATTACGAACCGATATGAACTTTTGTGCGGTAATTATAGAGCCAGAATTGAAATATGGGAGTCGCTCTATATGGGGGCTATATACAATTATGAGTCTACCGAAAATGGCAGATTTTTTACTGTTTGGTAGATTGGTAGAATTCTTGATGTTTTGGAAGATTTTTCAAAATATTCCTCTCCAACTATGAAATGCTTCATAAATTTTCTATAAAAATAACATTTTGACAAATTTTTCTACAGAAATAAAATTCTGACAAAATATTCTATAGAAATAAAAATTTGACAAAATTTTCTATAGAAATATCAAATCTTGACAAATTTGTATATGGCCATAAAATTTTGGTAGATTATTTTTGGCTGGAGTGGCAATCGTGATTTTTCTGTAATTTGGGATCGGTTTGTTTGGGGGCTATATAATATAGATAGATACGGATCAATTTTGGCATGGTTGTTATCGGCCATACACTAGCGAAATGTACCAAATTTCAACCGGATCGGATGAATTTTGCTCCTTCAAGAGGCTCTGGAGGTCAAATCTGGGGATCGGTTTATATGGGAGATATATATAATTATGAACCGATATGGACCAATTTTTGCATGGTTGTTAGAGACCATATACTAACACCACGTACTAAGTTTCAACCGGATCGAATGAATTTTGCTCCAAGAGGTTCCGGAAGTCAAATCTGAGGATCGGTTTATATAAGGGATATATAAAATTATGGACCGATATGGACCAATTCCGGCATAATTGTTAGAGACCATATACTAACACCATCTACCAAATTTCAGCCAGATCGGATGAAATATGCTTCTCTTAGACGCTCCGCAAGCCAAATCTGGGGATCGGTTTATATGGGGGCTATATATAATTATAAACCGATGTGGACCAATTTTTGTATGGTTGTTAGAGACTATATACCAACACTATCTACCAAATTTCAGCCAGATCGGATGAAATATGCTTCTCTTAGACGATCCGCAAGCCAAATCTGGGGATCGATTTATATGGGGGCTATACGTAAAAGTAAACCGATATGGCCCATTTGCAATACCATTCGACCTACATCAATAGCAACTACTTGTGCCAAGTTTCAAGTCGTTAGCTTGTTTCGTTGGGAAGTTAGCGTGATTTCAACAGACGGACGAACGGACGGACATGCTTAGATCGACTCTGAATTTCACCAAGACCCAGAATATATATACTTTAAGGGGTCGTAGAGCAATATTTCGATGTGCTACAAACGGAATGACAAAGTTAATATATCCCCCATCCTATGGTGGAGGGTATAAAAAAATAATAATATGGTGCTAGCTAAACCTAGTACGGCAACATACCCCCTTCGCCAACCAAAATACAAAATGTCCCTCTTCCTTTGCTTGGTTAATCGTAGTCAAACGTTTACCAATGTCACGGCACCGTATCGCATAATTTCTGTTTTGTACTTTAATGAAGTGCTAAATCAAGGTTAAATGATAAATGAGTGTTGTGCGGTTGTGGTAATTGCAAAGAGCCGGCCCAAAATCATATCTGAACTAATGCTAAATATTCATAATCAGCCTAGAAACTAGGGGAGTTTTTTTTTTGTTTTTTGTTTTATTTTTACTAACGTTACCCCTGACGACAACCAACATGGTTTGGGTAGGGTTTACAAGACCATAAATGTGACCATCATTAATTAGCCAACACTAAGATAGCAAAACCAGTGAAGGTCAAAGCCTCAAACGCTCAAAAGTAATTTTAGAAAAATTCCCCAGATAGTAGCAAATTAATTCGTGTATTTGAGTGGAGTGATGAAACCTTCTAAATAAATGATATTAATTCCCATAGAATGAATTAGGGCTTGTGTATTTTCTAAGTTTGTGACAAACTCATTACAATACTATTAGTATTGAAATAATTTTGAAATAAATATTCTCTAACAATTCAAACAGTGACATGAACCAAGACTTGGTTTTACATTTAATTATTAAGAATTCATCATTTTAATCATCAAATGAATTTTAAAACTATTTTTTTTAAATTTGTCATATGATTCCTTAAAATTTTCCAAAAATTGACAAACTTGACGGCAATATCAAATGCTCACAATTATAAGCTTATCGATATAAAACTGTGGCCTCTGGGGCCATATAAGTGCATATCGGGCTATATCAAAAAATGAACAGATTTGGCTGACATTTTGCAAGATTTACGAGACGACGAGAAGATCTGTGATCAGCTATATATAAATATAAACCGATGTTTGTCAAAATCTACAGCGATTGTCTTTGAGGCCAAATAAGACACTAAATTCGAGGGTGATCAGACTTAAACTTTTCACATAAAAATACATGAGCAGACAGAGAGACATTGCTAAATCGACTTAGAATGTCGAGACGATTGGTATACTAAACGATGGGTCTCACACTAAAAATGAGAATTTATAATTAGGAGAATTTATTCCAAAAATAAAAAAATTAATGGACCCCGCAATGGACATATTGTCCACAGCTACACGCTCACAAAAAATCGCTTCTGTAACATATACTCCCAAACATATTTTGCTTCAAGCATATACATTTTTGGGTATTGCCCAAACATTTATATGTTTGATCTCTTCCAATATATAATATGTTTGAAAGCATATTGGTCTAAACAATATATGTTTGGGTAGTCTAAGTTCCAAACATTTTGTATTATGTGACCATATAATATGTTTGGAAGCATTTTGCACCCAAAAATATTATATGCTTAAAAAAAATTCTCCAAAACAATATTGTGCTCAAAATTTTATTTATTTATTTATATATTTACAATCATAATGAATTATGAAAATAAACAGGTAATATAGGTGCTAACAACATAGGTTTTCGACCTGAATGCTCAAAATTTTGTTTCTGCCCAATTGTATATTCCCCGACATCTTTCTCACTTCCACGAGATTTTTTAGTTCTTAGCACCTTTTTCTGTAATACAAACATTGTAGAAGAAATTATTCAATTTTATGATTTTTTTTTTATTTTAATTTTACCTTTTGCCGGACGGGGACTTGAACAGCGGACCACACAGTTTGTAAGGATCAAAGAAGTAGCTGATCAATTGCCCAAGGAAAAATAAAATGTTAATTTTGTAATAACAAGCAACAACCGCCAACTTAATTCAATATCGCTCCCTGTTAAATAGCGCTCCAAGCTACTAAACACATATATGTTAATAGACTATTTCTAAATTAATATATGTTTGCATTCAAGCATATTATATTTACAAACATTTTATGTCCCAAACATAATATGTTCTAACATATTAACATATATGTCCCAAACATGTTATGCTAGTTTATGAACATTATATGCTTGCACTCAAAAATATTGTGTTTAAAAATTTGTGTTCCAAACATATAATGTTTATAGCCAAACATATGAAAAACAGTCTTTTTCAACCGTGTAGTGCAATGGTTAGCATGCACGGTTTCAACTCAGGCCAAAAATAATCTACGAAAGTTCGAAAATTTTACCAAAAATATACCAAACTTAAAAAAATCTTATTTTGAAGTTTCAGATCAAAATATTGCCAAAATGTTATATATATATATAGAAAATTTTGCCTACGTTTTATTTCTATAGATAATTTTGATAAAATTTTACATATTTTGCGAGTTTGTTTTTTTTATATATAATTTTGTAAAAATTTTTATTATAGAAAATTTTGTCAAAACTTTATTTCTATACAAAATTTTGTCACAATTTAATTTATATAGAAAATTTTGTCAAAATTTTATTTGTATAGAAATTTTTGTCAAAATTTTGATTCTATAGAAAATTTTGACAACATTTTATTTCTACAGAAAATTTTGTATTATTTATATAGAAAATTTTGACAAAATTTCGTTCTTTCTTTCTTTAGAAAATTTTGGAAAAATAGTAAATTTTGGTAACATTTAATTTTTGTAGAAAATTTTGGCAAAATTTTATTATACCCTCCATCATAGGATGGAGGAGGAGGAGGAGGATAGATCGAATGGTATTGGAGGAGGATAGGTCGAATGGTATTGAAAATGGGCCATATCGGTCCACTTTTACGTATAGCCCCCATATAAAGGGACCTTCAGATTTGGCTTGTGGAGCCTCTAACAGAAGCATATTTCATCCGATCCGCCTGAAATTTGGTATATGGTGTTGGTATATGGTCTCTAACAACCATGCAAAAATTGGTCCACATCGGTCCATAATTATATATAGCCCCCATATAAACCGATCCCCAGATTTGGCTTGCGGAGCCTAAAAGAGAAGCAAATTTCATCCGATCCGGCTGAAATTTGGTACATGGTGTTGGTATATGGTCTCTAATAACCATGCAAACATTGGTTCACATCGGTCCATAATTATATATAGCCCCCATATAAACCGATCCCCAGATTTGGCTTGCGGAGCCTCAAAGAGAAGAAAATTTCATCCGATCCGGCTGAAATTTGGTACATGATGTTGGTATATGGTCTCTAACAACTATGCAAAAATTGGTCCATATCGGTCCTTAATTATATATAGCCCCCATATAAACCGATCCCCAGATTTGGCTTGTGGAGCCTCTAAGAGAAGCATATTTCATCCGATCCGGCTGAAATTTGGTACATGATATTGGTATATGGTCTCTAACAACCATGCAAAAATTGGTCCACATCGGTTCATAATTATATATAGCCCCCATATAAACCGATCCCCAGATTTGATTGCGAAGTCTCCCAGAGAAGCAAATTTCATCCAATCCGGTTGTAATTTGGAACATGGTGTTAGTATATGATCTTTAACAACCGTGCCAGAATTGGTCCATATCGGTCCATAATTATATATAGGCCCCATATAAAACATTCTCCAGATTTGACCTCCGGAGCCTCTTGGAGGA
This sequence comes from Haematobia irritans, assembly GCF_050003625.1. Taxonomy (NCBI): domain Eukaryota; kingdom Metazoa; phylum Arthropoda; class Insecta; order Diptera; family Muscidae; genus Haematobia; species Haematobia irritans. Next base: position 72,012,644 of record NC_134399.1, on the reverse strand, counting down.
GCAAAATTCATCCGATCCGGTTCAAATTGGGCACGTGGTGTTAGTATATGGTCGCTAACAACCATACCAAAATTGGTCCAATCACCCAAAAATATGTCCATATCGGTTCATAATCATGGTTGCCACTAGAGCCAAAAATAATCTACTAAAATTTTATTTCTATAGAAAATTTTGTCAAAATTTTATTTCTGGAGAAAATTTTGTTAAAATTTTATTCGGTTCATAATAAAATTTTCATCATTGTCAAAATTTTATTTCAATAGAAAATTGTGTCAAAATTTTATTTCTATAGAAAATTTTGTTCAAATTTTATTCGGTTCATAATCATGGTTGCCACTCGAGCCAAAAATAATCTACCAAGATTTTATTTCTATTTTTATTTTTTTTCTATATATATAATTTTGTCAAAAGTTTATTTCTATAGAAAATTTTGTTAAAATTTTATTTCTGTAGAAATTTTTGACAAAATTTTCTTTCTATAGAAAATTTTGTCAAAATTTTTATTTCTATAGAAAATTTTGTGAAAATAGAAAATTTTGTTAAAATTTTATTTCTGTAGAAAATTTTGTCAAAATTTTATGTCTACTTTGTCAAACTGAATTATATACGTATTGGATCGATCTTTTTATACCCACCACCATAGAATGGTGACGGGGGTATAATAAGTTTGTCATTCCGTTTGTAACACATCGAAATATCGATTTCCGACTATATAAAGTATATATATTCTTGATCAGGGAGAAATTCTAAGACGATATAACGATGTCCGTCTCTCCGTCTGTCTGTCTGTCTGTCTGTTGTAATCACGCTACAGTCTTCAATAATGAAGCAATCGTGCTGAAATTTTGCACAAGCTCGTCTTTTGTCTGCAGGCAGGTCAAGTTCGAAGATGGGCTATATCGGTCCAGGTTTTGATATAGTCCCCATATAAACCGAACTCCCGATTTGGGGTCTTGGGCTTTAGAAATCGTAGTTTTTATCCAATTTGCCTGAAATTTGAAATCTAGAGGTATTTTATGACCATAAAGAGGTGTGCCAAAAATTGTGAGTATCGGTCCACGTTTTTGTATAGCCCCCATATAGACCGATCTCCCGATTTTACTTCTTGGGCTTATAGAAACCGCAGTTTTTATTCAATTTACCTGAAATTGGAAATCTAAAGGTATTGTAGGACCACAAATACGTGTGCCAAAAATTGTGAGTATCGGTCCATATTTTGGTATAGCCCCCATATAGACCGATCTCCCGATTTGGGGTCTTGGGTTTATAGAAACCATAGTTTTTATCCAATTTGTCTGAAATTGGAAATCTAGAGGTATTTTAGGACCATAAAGAGGTGTGCCGAAAATGGTGAGTATCGGTCCATATTTTGGTATAGCCCCCATATAGACCGATTTCCCAATTTTACTTCTTGGGCTTCTAGAATCCGAAGTTTTTATCCTATTTGCCTGAAATTGGAAATCTAGAGGTATTTTCGGGTCACAAAGAGGTGTGCCGAAAATGGTGAGTATCGGTCCATATTTTAGTATAGCCCCCATAAGAACGATCTCCCGATTTAACTCCTTGCGTTTATAGAAACCGTAGTTTTTATCTGATTTGCCTGAAATTGTAAATATTCTGGTATTTTAGGCTCACAAAAACGTGTATCGGATTAAGTTTTTATCGGTCCATTTGGTAATGCCTCCATATAGACCGACTTCACTTCTTGAGGGTGTAGAAGGCGCACTGATCATGAAATTTGCTTGAAACTCAATGTAAAATGTCCAGATTTTACTTCTACAGATTTAAGATTTCAAATCCAGACGTTATTTTATAATTTTCTTGCACACTTACAAGAGATGTTAATGATTCCTCAAAAACTCAAACAAAAATGGTTCTTATAAATCCAGAATCTGATATTGTCCTCATAGGTGAAATCTTTAAATTTATCTTCGGGAAGTGTCCTCAAGTCCTCAAGTCCTCCTGAAATTTCAAAAGAAACCCTAATATTTGGTTCATGGTGGTGGGTATTTAAGATTCGGCCCGGCCGAACTTACTGCTGTATATACTTGTTTGATTTAATATATACCACGTATGGACTTACACACAATTTAGAAGATGGTGTTAAGAGGCTTTAAGATACCTTGCCACCGGCAAGCGTTACCGCAACTTAAGTAATTCGATTGTGGATGGCAGTGTTTAGATGAAGTTTCTACGCAATCCATGATGGAGGGTACATAAGCTTCGGCCTGGCCGAACTTACGGCCGTATATACTTGTTTTTTTACTAACATTGTGTTCCACCATTGTGCATTAGCCGACTTAAATTTTGAGTCTATAGATTTTGTAGAAGTCTATCCAGATCGAGTGATATTAAATGTATGTATTTGGGACAAACCTTTATATATAGCCCCCAACACAATTGACGGATGTGATATGGTATCGAAAATTTAGATCTACAAAGTGGTGCAGGGTATAATATAGTCGGCCCCGCCCGACTTTAGACTTTCCTCACTTGTTATTTCTATAGATATAGCAATTTTTTTCTATAGGATATTTGGTCAACATTGGGTTTTAATATGAAATTTATATAAGTACAAAATTTGGTCAGAATTTTATTTCTATAGAAAATTTTGTGAACATTTTATTTCTACAAAAAATTGGAGTACCTCTGTGTTGGAGTGGAATATGTTATTTTCCAACATCTATCAAACCATCAAGTATTCTACCAATCTAGCAAACATTAAAAAATCTACAATTTTTGAATTTTGCAACTATGGCATTTATGAGTGTTTCAAAACTTCTCTAAGTGCTTTCACTGCAATGTATGTTAGGAACGGCATTCGGATTCGGCTATAAAAAATAGGTCCCTTGTCATTGAGGTAAGCATAAAATCAGGCAGCACTTACTGAAATTCACCACTATGTTATCACAATTGATACAATTGTCTAAATGAGCCTGAAATATCGGGCTGCTACTATACCTAACTAACCACTAGTCACTACTTTTCCCATCTTTCTGACAATATACGGATAAGCGACGATAATCTGTCATGTCTTTGACTCAATCCGCGAATCGAACCAATTTTTGGCGTCCCAATTACAACAAAAATGTATGCATTATCGATCCGAGTAAGTGGTTGTCAGAAGGAGCAATGTCTGGGATATGCAGCGGGTAGTGTTTCCAAATATGTTTTTACCAAAATAAACTTCATTCCATGGATATACTTTTGTTGTCTTTGGAGCAGCTGTTCGTAAGTTTTATGCAAGTGCTCTTATCAGTCCCGCATTACTAATTTGCGTACCCTTTATTTATCTTTATTTATTTTACAAAGTGTTTCCTTTGTATTGACGGAGTCTCGAACCTCTAGCCATCCGGATGCATTTATTTTCTAAGCCAGCATACTGGAACATTGATCTCTTACTGTCATATTTGGGTATATTTACATGAATGAAAATTTTTGTTTTTGGTTAAGGTCAACTTTAAGAATTCTGAAAAAAAAATCTTCGATGTTAATGAAATCGTCTCTAAATTTGTTAAAGTTTAGTATATTGACTACAAAGTAAACAAGTATATATGGCCGTTAGTTCGGCCAGGCCGAATCTTATGTACCCTCCACCATGGATTGCGTAGAAACATCTACGAAAGACTGTCATCCACAACCGAATTACTTGGGTTGTGGTATCTTAAATCGTTTTCTACATTGTGAGTTAGTCCATACGTGGTATATATTAGACAAAAAATTTATGTGTAGGTAATTTTTGCATGGTTTTTAGAGACGATATACCAACACCATGTTCCAAATTTCAGCCGGGTCGGATGAACGTTTCTTCTCTTAGAGGCTCCGCAAGCCAAATTTGGGGATCGGTTTATATGGGGGCTATATAATTATGGACCGATGTGAACCAATTTTTGCATGGTTGTTAAAGACCATATACTAACACCATGTACCAACTTTCAGCCGGATCGGATGAAATTTGTTTCTCTTAGAGGTTCCGAAACCCAAATCGGTGAATCGGTTTATATGGGGGCTATATATAATTATGGACCGATATGGACCAATTTTTGCATGGTTTTTAGAGACCACATACTAACACCATGTACCAAATTTCAGCCGGATCGGATGAAATTTGCTTCTCTTAGAGGGTCTGCAAGCTAAATTTGGGGGTCCGTTTATATGGGGGCTATACGTAAAAGTGAACCGATATGGCCCATTTGCAATACCAGCCGACCTACATCAATAACAACTACTTGTGCCAAGTTTCAAGTCGATAGCTTGTTTCGTTCCGAAGTTAGCGTGATTGCAACAGACGGACGGTCGGACGGACGGACGGATCGACTCCGAATTTCACCACGACCCAGAATATATATACTTTATGGGGTCTTAGAGCAATATTTCGATGTGTTACCAACGGAATGACAGAGTTAATATACCCCCATCCTATGGTGGAGGGTATAAAAAGCATTAAAGAATTTTTACGAAATCTCAAAATGTGTCATATGTGCAGTATGAAGCCATTCCGTTTTGAGAAAACACAGCGCATGATGTAAAAGGAATCAAGCGTGGTTTTTAAAGCGAACGTTTTTTATTTACAACATTTTGTAACAAAAAATTTGATTTTTGAACTTTTCGAAGAAATACAAAAACTGTAACTACGTTTGCCTTTTCTCCAAACGTTTTGTTTTGTTTTTGTTTCGTTTAATTGCTTTTAATATACTTAGCTTCATCACAGAAATTGCCTCTAGATTATCAAGTTAAAGGATATATAAATGGTTACTAGGTAAATAATCGCCAAAATCTATTCTGTAATGCTCAACCGATTATATTATTCAAGGCACTTTACTTAATTAGGCTCAATTATTGAAAACATCGATAAGGTTTTGGAATTTCATTTAATTTAATTATTCCCTTCAACTTAATTCAAAAAACTATGAACATACTAACCATTGAAGGACAAATCCCTCATTCAGGTTTCTTAGAAGTTCTTAGTAATTATTCCCATTTCATATTTCCGCCTACTCATTATTCATTAACAAAAATTCCTTTAGCCATGGGAGGGGTGGTGTAATACACATTTGAAATCTCTTTAAAATCCTTTAATGCTACGTGATTAGTAAGCATTTCGGCGTTAGAACATATTTTTTTAATTACAAATTTTATCCATTTATCAAGGACTCACGTAGGTACACAAAATATTTTTGTGTGTCATGAAACGGCGCAGCATAATCCGCTTTTGAACCATTAAACCTATGGTGAGATGACAAGAAAAAAAAAAATATCTTGGTCTTGTGTCCCGTTTAGTCATTACTGGATGCTTCCTTGTTTGCTTTGTCTAATAGGATTTTGTCCTCGTAGCGACAATAAATTAAATTTATTATCAATACTAAGGCATTGTCGTAAAAAAGGTGCTTTCAACGTATACTCTTGGGGCAAACTCTGCTTGATTTGTGTAAAATCAGTAATTGGAGCTGTGTGAAATTTTTGGTATTGCATTTTAACATGGTTTATTAGTCTGATCTGATGTCGTAGTTAATGGAGAATATGTTTTGCAGATATGTCTCATTTTAAAGTAATAACAAGTAAGCTTTAATGTTGAAATGAAAGCAAAAATGGAATACGATATAAGGTCTAATTGGATATTGGATAATAAATTCATAAAAGAGCGCAAGTAAAACTTGAGTTGGTTGCCCTTATACTGTGATCTTATACGACACACATAAGTGGAGTTTGTAGACGACACACTTAACACTGGCACGAAAAAAAATGTTCTCCCAAAGGATGCTTTAGACCAATGAACGTCATTTGGAAAAATGTTTGGGGGGATAGTTGACATCTCTTATAGGATGTAGAAATAATCCAATCCAATAATCATTCCCCAGCAAAAAAAGCGTCGCCAAAAAAGTAATGAAAATGTTCTTTTTGGATCGGGAGGTAGTGCAAAATTGGCGCAGAAGCGATGAATTTATTATGGGCTTGTCATAGGACGGATGTCCACCATTTCAATAGCCGTTGCACTGAATTTGCATCACTTCGTACTCTGTGATTCGAATTCAGTGTTTTGGATGTGAATTAAACAATGTTGCCATATTTTGACAAATAAATAATTTTTATATTTTTTTATGATTTTTGTTGCATTCTAACGCTTATCTGAATTGTTTGAAATAAAATATTTTGAAAAATTTGCAATATTTCTTGAATGGATTTAGATTTTTTTTTCGACAAAATTTCAATAATTTGTACCATTTTTTTTTGCTTACTCTGTTTTAAACTTTTTTGAAACAAAAAAATTTAATTTACCCATTAAAAATAAGAGAAAAGCATGTTAAAATAAAGAACATCATTGGCAGTACATATTCTGGAAGTGCTTTTAAAGTAGTGCCTTTGGAAGAACTTCCAAATTTTTTTGCTGGGAATGAACGTCATTTGGAAAAAAGTTTGGGGGAATAGTTGACATCTCTTATAGGATGTAAAAATAATCCAACCACGGTTCATTCCTTTTGTAAGCCAACACACTATCCACTTGGCCGTGAAGATCTTATATGCATCAACACAAATATTCCCAGCAAAAAATTTGGAAGTTGTTTTGCTTCTCTTAGAGGCTCCGCAAGGCAAATCGGGGGATCGGTTTATATGGGGGCTATATTATAATCATGGACCGATATGGACCAATTTCTGCATGGTTGTTAGAGACCATATACTAACACCATGTACCAAATTTCAGCCGGATCGGATGAAAATTGTTTCTCTTAGAGGCTCTGCAAGCCAAATCGGGGGATCGGTTTATATGGGGGCTATATATAATTATGGACCGATGTGGACCAATTTTTGCGTGGTTATTAGAGACCATATAATAACACCATGTACCAAATTTCAGCCGGATCGGATGAAATTTGCTTCTCTTAGAGGCCTCGCAAGCCAAATTTGGGGGTCCGTTTATAGGGGGGCTATACGTAAAAGTGGACCGATATGGCCCATTTGCAATACCATCCGACCTACATCAATAACAACTACTTGTGCCAAGTTTCAAGTCGATAGCTTATTTCGTTCGGAAATTAGCGTGATTTCAACAGACGGACGGACGGACATGCTCAGATCGACTCAGAATTTCACCACGACCCAGAATATATATACTTTATTGGGTCTTAGAGCAATATTTCGATGTGTTACAAACGGAATGACAAAGTTAATATACCCCCCATCCTATGGTGGAGGGTATAAAAATTTGCTTCTCTTAGAGGCTCCGCAAGCCAAATTGGGGGATCGGTTTATATGGGGGCTATATATAATTATGGATCGATGTGGACCAATTTTTGCATGGTCTTTAGAGACCATATATTAACAAAATGTACCTAATTTCAGCCGGATCGGATGAAATTTGCTTCTCTTAGAGGCTCCGCTAGCCAAATCGGGGGATCGGTTTATATGGAGGCTATATATAATTATGGACCGATGTGGACCAATTTTTGCATGGTTGTTAGAGACCATATACTAATAGCATGTACCAAATTTCAGCCCGATCGGATGGAATTTGCTCCTCTTAGAGTCCCCGCAAGCCAAATTTGGGGGTCCGTTTTTATGGGGGCTATACGTAAAGGTGGACCGATATGGCCCATTTGAAATACCATCCGACCTAAATCAATAAGAACTACTTGTTCCAAGTTTCAAGTCGATAGCTTGTTTCGTTCGGAAGTTAGCGGGATTTCAACAGACGGACGGACATGCTCAGATCGACTTAGAATTTCACCACGACCCAGAATATTTATACTATATGGGTTCTTAGAGCAATATTTCGTTGTGTTAAAAATGGAATGACAAAGTTGATATACCCCCATCCTATGGTGGAGGGTATAAAAATATAGGAAACATTTAAATCTGAATCAATTTTGAGACAACTTCGTAAAAGTGTATTTATGATTTATCGATCGATAGAAATGTATGAGAAAAAAGGAAAATTGAAGTTTTCGACTTAGCAACGGCAATTTTATAAGGAAAATGTTTGTATTTTGGCCATTTTTGCCCAAACCGGAAAAACATATTTATGGAAGCTATATCGAAATCTGAACCGATTTCAACTAAATTTGGCATGCATACTTAGTATGTTAATTCTATTCTCTGTGCAAATTTTCACGTAAACCGGACTACAACTTTGAACTTTATTGTTATATGACGGAAAATCGGACGAAAGATATATATGGGAGCTATATCTACATCTGAACCGATTTCAATCAAATTTGGCACATTTGACTATAGTACTAATTGTTCTCCTTGTGCAAAATTTCAAGCAAATCAGGGTAAAACTCTGGCTTCTGGTCCAGATAAGTGCATATCGGGCGAAAGAAATATATGGAAGCTATATCTGAATCTGAACCGATTTCTTCCAAAACCAATAGGGTTTTATTCTGACCAAAAACCGAAACTTATGCCAAATTTGAAGTCGATTGGACTAAAACTGCGACCTAGACTTTGATCACAAAAATGTGTTCACAGACGGACATCTTGCAGTATATAGGGCTTTGCCCAAATAAATTTGACAGGCATACTTTTCCTCTGTTGGTTAAGCTACAATCGTAGTTTAGTCAATGCATGGTTTTAAGCTGAGATCAAAAACAACAATAAGGATTAATTAATGTTTTCGAAAATTAGCTCAAATTTTCTTTCCCGGGCGGGTTCACTGTTTTTTCAGTGCAGTTTGATAGTCACTTTATATATTGCAAATCTGTTTGATCATCCATTTTCTCAAGTATGGTTGCTTATTAACTGCACACCTTATAAAAGCACCTGTACGAAGAAGAAATCTTCTAAACCAATAATCCCTGTACAATCACACCAGTATTTGTTTTTTATTGAATAAAAATTTCCTATATAAAAATAACTATGTATAAAAACCAATTTCAAATATATCAATTGCTTGTATTTTTTCAAATTGTTATTCAATTGAAACAAAAGTCAATAAATAGATGTGAACAATTGTGAGTGAAGCCATTAAATTAAAAAAAAAAAGAGAAATCGAGGAAATTTGTTTACACAAAATAGCCAATAATAGAACTACGCATAATGATGAAGTCCGTTTTCGCCTGTAGCATGTATAAACGTGAAAGTAATAAAATAATTCTATGAAATTTAAATTTTTCCATAGGATTCAAAAACGATTTGTATCATTAAATTGGTATATTGGAGTTTATCCAGCAAAATTAAAAATAAATAGTAGTGATTATATATAAACATCGAGGGAAGACGACGTGAATATCAATGTAATGAATGTTTCCCTTTTAAAAATGAAATAACTTTTTAGCCAGGCAGAAGCTTACTATTCACACAGAAAAACATTTGTTCTGATTACATCCCAAAATCAATAGATCGGATCCATCCTTCACCACTACTGTGGTACATGGTATAATAAGTTTGTACATTTGTATGTAACGCCAAGAAGGACCACTCTGATACCCTTCGTTTGGTATACCGATAGTCTTAGAATTAAGTGTCGATGTAGCGATTTCCGTCTGTCTGCACCCTCAAAAAAAAAAAAAAAAAAAAAATCGCTTCTGTAACATATGCCCCAAACACATTTTGCTTCAAACATATATATTTTGGGGATTGGTCCGAACAAAATATTGTTTGTATCGTTCAAACATATTATGTTTCACATTAGGCATGCGCTGGTGGAAAAAATTTTAATGAAATTTTCTTTGTGTATATATATTTTTAAGGCGCCAATTGGTTACTTCCATTATTTTACTTGCAGCATACTCTGTAGGTCGTTTTTTCTAAACACATATATGTTTATAGGCTATTTCTAAATTAATATATTTTTGCATCCAAGCATATTATATTATATGCTTGCACTTAAAAATATTGTGTTAAAAAATTTGAGTTCCAAACATATAATGTTTACACCCAACAACATATGAAAAACAGTCTTTTGTGTCCGTGTGTTTATGTATTTTTGTGTGCAAAGTACAGCTCACAGTTTAAGTATGATTGACCTCAGGTTTGGCATAGGGTCTTACATCAAATCAAAGACAATCTGAAATTGGTTCATATATATCTTTCGCCCGATATGTACACCCTCAAAAAAATCGCTTCTGTAACATATGCCCCAAACACATTTTGCTTCAAGCATATATATTTCCAGGATTGGTCCAAACAAAATATTGTTTGTATTGCTCACACATATTATGTTTCAACTTAGACATACACTGGTAGAAAAAAATGTTAATGAATTTTTTTTGTGTAGATATATTTAAGGCGCCAATAGGTTACTTCCATTCTTTTACTTGCAGCATACGCTGTAGGTCTCTCCTTCTAAACACATATATGTTTATAGGCTATTTCTAAATGAATATATGTTTGCATCCAAGCATTTTATATTTACACGCAAAAAAATAATTCTTTCCTCCCAAACGAAATTTTAGACAAACAAAGTTCGTTTCTCATTTGCTTTTCGTTGAAAGGAAGTGTATTTGGAAGAAAAGTATATACTTTTTGTGATAAATGTTTATTCTTTTCCAGGATGTAAAACCAATTTCATAAAGACACCTCAAAAATTTTTTTCTAGCTAATTGCATTTTCCCTCACATCTTTCTCACTTCCACGAATTTTTTTAGTTATTAGCACCTTTTTCTGTAATAAAAACAATGTAGAAGAAATTATACGATTTTATAAATTAAAAAAAATAAAAATTTACCTTTCGCCTGGACGGAGAATCGAACCGCGGACGATGCTGATTAAACAAAGTTTATTTACCAGAAAAATACATTTAGTTGGGCACTGTGGAGCAGTGGTTGCTACGTCCGACTTGAATGCCAAGGGTCGTGGGTTCGATCCCTGTTTCGACCAAAGTTTTTTTTTACATATATTCCAGATATGGTCGGAAGAGTTCGAATAAATGTTCAACATTACATTCTACTATATTAAATTTTTAATATGAACTGTAAAATGTGTCTTATTAAAGACCTAAAGTCAGAAAAGAACAGTATTTGATATAAACGAAATGGACTGTGTTGGTGGTTCAAAAATAACTTCTTTTATTGAAAAAATAAAAATTTTGGAACAAACGATTTTTTTTGGTGATAAAAGTGTATACTTTTCGAAGCAATTCAAAAAACTCTAACAAAAGAAACACGTTTTCCAAACGTTTTTTTTTCTTTGCGTATAAAAGCATTTTATGTCCCAAACATAATATGTTGTAACATATTAACATATGTTATGCTAGTTTATGAACATTATCTAGTCATCGTGACTTCGTCCGATGACTAGATCAACTTAGTGTTTCACCACGACCCAGAATATATAAACATTATTGTCATTTATCATCTGTGATAGCAACACAAGTTTTACTATGTTATTAGTTTAAGTTAATTAACATATTAACCCTTTCACTACCGAATTAAACCTAATGTTAACAACTTTCAGTTTTCCTCTGTTTCTTCTTGTACTAACAGCATGTAGAAAAAATATTGCAATTTGGAAGGCCTACCTCAATTATTGTTAAAGCTATATGTGTTTGTTCTGAAAACTAAATTCTCGAATTGTGACCAAATGGTCATACAAAACTAAACGCTATTTGGCCTGTAACATCTGTCGAGGTGTTGGAAAAAATCAAAAAAGATTGGGAAATAATATAGGCTATAGTTTTTATATGAATATCAATTTACTAGAGATGTACAGTAGAAAAATTGTCTCAAAATTGTGTATATTTAGTTTATTGTCAAGAAATGTTATGAAAATACATTTCAGTGCCCAACGATGTGGAAAATATTTATAGCTTAATTATCTAAATACCTCTACTTTAAAATATCATCGAGAAATAAATGGAAATTAAGTGGTGAGTTAGAGTTTACAGTCGTTTTCGAATGTCCTCTGTACTGGACATCGGTAGTGAGAGGGTTAAATATGTGTTTTATGTCCTGATGTATTGGTATCATATTAATAGACGTATTTTTTTTTTGCAAAATTAATTGATGAAAATTGAATATACAATAAATAAATTATCCCTGATGAGGCTGGAAATAGTCCCAGCGAAACGTTGGATGTAAATAATGGAATAATTCAATACTTGTTTTATTCGCATTTTAAAGTGACCTTGAAAGCCCATTAAAAACATACCAAAAACAAAAAAGCTAATAATTGTTGGGCCACACTTGGTAGAATTCTACCAAAACTGGTAGGTTAGGTTAGGTTAGGTGGCAGCCCGATGTATCAGGGTCACTTAGACTATTCAGTCCATGGTGATACCACATTGGTGAACTTCTCTCTTATCACTGAGTGCTGCCCGATTCCATGTTAAGCTCAATGACAAGGGACCTCCTTTTTATAGCCGAGTTCGAACGGCGTTCCACATTGCAGTTAAACCACTTAGAGAAGCTTTGAAAACCTCAGAAATGTCACCAGCATTACTGAAGTGGGATAATCCACCGCTGAAAAACTTTTTGGTGTTTGGTCGAAACTGGGTTTGAACCCACGACCCTGTATATGCAAGGCGGGCATGCTAACCATTGCACCACGGTGGCTCTGTGATAAGTTAAATGGTTCAAAAAATATCGATGCAAAAAGGCAAATTTTCAAAAAAAAAAAAAATGTTTTACAGTGACCCTTTTCCGCCGGAAAAGTATAAACCAATGAAAAATTGTTCCTCTTCGTGTTCGTACAGATGATACTTTTACGTAAGAAATAATACCAATTAGAAGAAAATCGACCGAAAAAGAGAAAGTTATAAGCAATTGAGTGAATAAATCCAAAGCCAAATCATACAAATATGAGCCACTCACCAACACTAAAATGCGTTCTTGTGTGGCCGAGTGGCATTTTTGTGTGGGTGAGTGGCTCATATTTGTATGATTTGGCATCGGGTTTTTTCACTCAATTTTGTAATTTTTCGATCGTTTTTCTTCTAGTTGGTCTTATTACTTACGTTAGAGTATCATTTATACTTTTCCTGGGGAAAAGTGTCACTGTAAAGCATTGCTTTTATACCCTGCGCCACACTGTGGAACAGGGTATTATAAGTTAGTGCATATGTTTGCAACACCCAGAAGGAGACGAGATAGACACATGGTGTATTAAACAAAAATGCTCAGGATTGGCTTCTGAGTCTACAAAGCCATGCCCGTCTGTCCGTGAACACATTTTTGTAATCAAAGTCTAGGTCGCAATTTTAGTCCAATCGAATTCAAATTTGGCACAAGTTTGTGTTTTGGCTCAGAATAGATTCCTATAGATTTTGGAAGAAATCGGTTCAGATTTAGATATAGGTCCCATATATATATTTCGCCCGATATGGACTTATATGGTCCCAGAAGCCAGAGTTTTACCCTAATTTGATTAAAATTTTGCACAAGAAGAACAATTGGTACTATAGTCAAGTGAGCCAAATTTTATTGAAATCGGTTCAGATTTAGATATAGCTCCCCTATACATCTTTCGCCCGATATGGACTAATACGGTCGCAGAAGCCAGAGTTTTACACCAATTTGGTTGAAATTTTGCACAGGGAGTAGAATTAGCATTGTAGCTATGCGTGCCAAATTTTGTTGAAATCGGTTCAGATTTAGATATAGCTCCAATATATAGCTTTCGGCCCATTTACACTCATATGACTACAGAGGCCAATTTTTTGCTCCGATTTAGTTGAAATTTTGCACAGGGAGGAGAATAGGCATTGTAGCTATGCGTGCCAAATTTGGTTTAAATCGCTTCAGATTTAGATATATCTCCCATATATAGCTTTCGCCCGATTTACACTCATATGACAACAGAGGCCAATTTTTAATTCCGATTTATTTGAAATTTTGCACAGGGAGTAGAATTAGCATTGTTGCTATGCGTGCCAAATTTGGTTGAAATCGGTTCAGATTTAGATATAGCTCCCATATATATGTTTTTCCTATGTGGACATCAATGGTCAAAATACCAACATTTTCCTTGTAAAATAGCCACGGTTTAGTCGAAAAGTTATAAAAATTACTCTAGTTTTCCTAAACTTCTAATACATATATATCGAGCGATAAATCATATATAAACTTTTGCGAGGTTTCCTTAAAATTGCTTCAGATTTAAGTGTTTCCCATATTTTTTACTAACATTGTGTTCCACCCTAGTGCATTAGCCGACTTAAATTTTGAGTCTATAGATTTTGTAGAAGTCTATCAAATTCTGTCCAGATCGAGTGATTTTTAAATATATATATTTGGGACAAACCTTTATATATAGCCCCCAACACATTTGACGGATGTGATATGGTATCGAAAATTTAGATCTACAAAGTGGTGCAGGGTATAATATAGTCGGCCCCGCCCGACTTAAAACTTTCCTTACTTGTTTGTTGAGAAAATTTGCCTTTTTTGCATCGATATTTGTTGAATCACTGAACTTATCACATATCCAATTATACACGATTATTCATGTTTGTTTAGTGAAAAAAGAGCGAAAAACTAAAAATAACGGGATATATCAAAAACTGTTTCACAAATTTTTTTAAACATTTTTTCGAATTCAGCAGATCAAAATACATAAGAAAAGTCACCTCCCATCAAATTTACATTTTCAGTGTAAACTAGTGTTATTTTTAGCACGAGTGGCTACCTTGGTCCGAGACTAATATGTCTATGCGTTACAAACAGATTGACAATATGAATATACCCTCCATATTGGGGTGGATATGGTCCCATTAATTATTCAAAGCATTACACTGTTGGCTATAGAAAGAGAGAAATTACGGTACACTGTGACACATTACTTTGTAGTATATGTAAAGTAAATACTTGAGAATTTGTAATTTCATATATTTGTGAGTATTATATAAAGTGCATGTATACCACCACAAACACACACACAAATAATTACATGTTTAACGACAACACTATTGAGAGGGCAATGGTGGTGGTCTCAAATGTCATTAGGGATATACGTAGTAATTATACCTTGGCATAATTAAACCCAACTTTCCTCACCACAAGGACTCTTCGGTCTTTGAGATTGCAAAAGGAATTGCTATGAAAACGGCAACTCATATGAAATTTTGAATGACGTTAACACGAAATGCATCATAGTTAACTTAGCTCGTGTCATATTCAAGTATACGGATGTACGAGTGTACAAGCAAAGTGTGATATTAAGGTTAATTTATTTTGTCGACGGCGTCTATTTTAATATAAGGCATGCGCAACTGTAACCTCTTAGAAATGAAAGTATTTATTGACATTCATGATAGTCATTAAATAGCATACTATATGATGACTATCACAATTTCCATCAAAAGAAAATAGGATAGAACAAAGACTTGGATATTGTGATGGAGAGAATTTCTATGAGATTGTTAAACCTATTGAGAACCAATTTTTATACAAGTATATGTGGCCGAAAATTCGGCCAAGCCGAATCGTAAATTCCGTCCCTGGATTGTTTACAAAGTTCTACTAAAAACTGTCATTCACATTCGAATTACCTACACTGAAAAAAAAAAATTGCCATGAGGCCAAAGATTTTATATCCTTACACGGAAAAAAATAATTCTTTCCTCCCAAATAAAATTTTAGACAAACAAATATCGTTTCTCATTTACTTTTCGCTGTAAGGAAATTTATTTGGAAGAAATGTATATACTTTTGTGACTTTTTGTGATTCTTTTCCAGGATGTAAAAACATTTTCATAAAGACTAACTCACAAAAGACTTTTCTGGCTAATTGCATTTTCCCTCACATCCACGAGTTTTTTTCAGTTCTAAGCACCTTTTTCTGTAATACAAACAATGTAGAAAAAATTATTCGAATTAAATTTTACCTTTCGCCTGGACGGAGAATCGAACCGCGGACCATGTAATTTGTAAGCCAACACGCTATCCACTAGGCTACGTGGCTGTTACTTTCATCAGCAGACAATTATGGCTATAGCCACCAACGTACAAGCAACGCAAACAGTTATATTTATATACCATAGTTTTCGCCGCCCACGTGCCGAAGAAGTTTCAAAAAACTCTAACAAAAAAAAAAAAATATTTTCGGTACACATTTTCCAAACGTTTTTTTTTCTTTGCGTGTGCGAATGCGAATTTTGCTTAGCAAATAAGATATAGCAAGTTCTTTTTATTTTCCTTGTTCAAAAGTCGACAAACTTTTCAATGAAGTCGTTTTGTCCTCATAATTAAGAGATTCGACTTCAAAATGGGTATCATAACATAAAAGAAAATGTTTGTGGACAAAGGTCAACTTGACTTTAAAAATTCAGAAGAATTTTTTAAAATCAATGAAATTGTCTGTTGCTTTTTTGCATCTTGATTACACATCAAAAAAATGTTCTAAAGTAGGACATATTTCCCAACACTTTATTTTAAAGACCTTGTTTACTTGAAATTTTCGGTTGGAAATTAGAGCACCAAATTTCGGATGAAATTTACTCCTAAACGGTGCCACGGATGTTAAATCTGCACGCAGAGAAAGAACATGATCACCCCAAACATGTTTCAAGAGCAAAAAGTTATTTTAGACGGAGAACATGGAACACGTTTGTCCCAGCAAAGCTATTTTAACGCCAAAAATATGCATGATTGCGGAAATAAGATACATAATTTCGGAGAAAATAATATGGTTGCGCAGACATCTTAAAATGTTTCCCGTCCAAACATATAATTTTACTCCTCAAATGTGAGTTGAACATATTCCTTCTCTGGGTGTGGGGATCAGTTTATTTGGGAGCTATATACCCAGTGGTAAAAAACGTCATTATCAAATCGATTATTTCCTACCGATTTTGTCGAGACAACTACTCCACGTTTCCGATCAATTTTCCGCATTACTTTTACGTTGGCGTGTCATAGGCAGTCAAGTACTTCGCAATTTCCATGACAAGGTAAATGAAAGCATAATGATAGCCCATTACAACTGCATTACCAATGCTTAAGGGCTTCGGATGACGATTATTGAATATTGTGTTTTACTCGGTAATGGGAACGATGGAGTAAACCAGTTTTACTTTCTATTTATAAAAGTACTCTAGAGCTAAGCACCCCTATTTACCACCCGATTCGCCGGTAAACTATAAAAATATGATGTATTTTATAGTTTTTCCTAAAAATATGCAAATAATATTCTAAATAACTATTTTTTTGGTTTTAAATATTATAACAATTAATATATATTTGGTAATAATATTTCAATACAATATTTAATACTAGGTAATACTGTTATAATAACTGGTATATATTTATTCATTACATTTTTGTTTTTTTTTACCCACAAATTTTGCGGAAATGGCGACCCTTGAAGTTTTTGACCGACTTCCTAATGTCCGCTATATAATCTTTTTCTGTGTACTGTTCCGTCTTGACAGCATCTGAAATAAACGATTATATGTTATTAGTCAATAAATATACAAATAGAAAGATATATAAGAAATATTACCTGAATCTGGCACATGGCTCCCTGGCTCCCCTGAATCTGGCGCTTGGAAAGGTGCTAATTGATGCAGGGAAATCGCTCTATAATTATTTTCTTCCTTAAGCGCTAATCGCTTTAAACTTCTGGACGAAAATCCCTCCATATTTTAATTAATTATTTTCACACTTACCTTTACACATATACACCTAGACCTCGCTTTGCGTCGTTTCGTTTTGCGTTGTTTCGCAGTTGCGTCGCTGCTGAATTAGTACTAGTTTTCACTTTGCGTCGTTAGATTTTCGAAGTTGCGTTGTTATCGATGTTATCTGTCTCCAATCTTTGCATTGTTTGCCATAGAAACTCATAATTCACTTTGCGTCGTTTCAGTTTGGGTCGTGTTTTTTGGAACGTATCTGCGACGTAAAGCGAGGTCTAGCTGTATATCTGGAAAGGATGTACAACTCAATACAAATTAATTGATAATCTGGAAAAGATGTAAAATTCAATAAAAATGTATTTATGCCCGAAAAATTTTTCAGAAAACTGAAAAAAAACGAACAAACAAAAACCAATGTTGGTTAGAAACGTTGCCTAGCAAATTTTTGAGTTTTTATTCCTAATTACAGACCCCTTACCCAGTAAGTGGAAGTCGTAAGCACTGGTTGTCCCACTACGAACCAACTAGATGACTATGTAATAGCTTTTATTTGTTTAAGTTTTGATGGAATTACATTCTGTTCGATTTTTCAATGCTAAGGTATAAGTAGTAGCATTGTCAACTATATGTGTGTTTACATACAACATAAAGGGTGATTTGTTAAGAGCTTGATAACTTTAAAAAAAAAAAAAACGCATAAAATTTGCAAAATCTCATCGGTTCTTTATTTGAAACGTTAGATTGGTCCATGACATTTACTTTTTGAAGATAATTTCATTTAAATGTTGACCGCGGCTGCGTCTTAGGTGGTCCATTCGGAAAGTCCAATTTTGGGCAACTTTTTCGAGCATTTCGGCCGGAATAGCCCGAATTTCTTCGGAAATGTTGTCTTCCAAAGCTTGAATAGTTGCTGGCTTATTTCTGTAGACTTTAGACTTGACGTAGCCCCACAAAAAATAGTCTAAAGGCGTCAAATCGCATGATCTTGGTGGCCAACTTACCGGTCCATTTCTTGAGATGAATTGTTCTCCGAAGTTTTCCCTCAAAATGGCCATAGAATCGCGAGCTGTGTGGCATGTAGCGCCATCTTGTTGAAACCACATGTCAACCAAGTTCAGTTCTTCCATTTTTGGCAACAAAAAGTTTGTTAGCATCGAACGATAGCGATCGCCATTCACCGTAACGTTGCGTCCAACAGCATCTTTGAAAAAATACGGTCCAATGATTCCACCAGCGTACAAACCACACCAAACAGTGCATTTTTCGGGATGCATGGGCAGTTCTTGAACGGCTTCTGGTTGCTCTTCACTCCAAATGCGGCAATTTTGCTTATTTACGTAGCCATTCAACCAGAAATGAGCCTCATCGCTGAACAAAATTTGTCGATAAAAAAGCGGATTTTCTGCCAACTTTTCTAGGGCCCATTCACTGAAAATTCGACGTTGTGGCTCGTTAGTAAGTCTATTCATGATGAAATGTCAAAGCATACTGAGCATCTTTCTCTTTGACACCATGTCTGAAATCCCACGTGATCTGTCAAATACTAATGCATGAAAATCCTAACCTCAAAAGAATCACCCTTTACTTACTTAATCTTTCAAATTTCCCAAGAACATAATCGATCTTTTGGTAAGGGGTTTGAATTTTTACCACTGGGTATATATATATATATATATATATGTATATATATATATATATATATATATATATATATATATATATATATATATATATATATATATATATATATATATATATATATATATATATATATATATATATATATATATATATATATATATATATATATATATATATATATATATATATATATATATATATATATATATATATATATATATATATATATATATATATATATATATATTTATATATATATATATATATATATATATATATATATATATATATATATATATATATATATATATATATATATATATATATATATATATATATATATATATATATATATATATATATATATATATATATATATATATATATATATATATATATATATATATATATATATATATATATATATATATATATATATATATATATATATATATATATATATATATATATATATATATATATATATATATATACAGTGCCGGTCAATAAAATAGCACCAACGGCGAATATACTTCTCAATTCATAAACAAAAATCTATGCTTACTATTTGAACATAACTCAGCAATGACTTAGTACCCCGTTTACCCTTTCTAAGAGAAATATTTTCCTCTCAAAATAGCTAACGGTTCCTTAGAAATGAACAGTCATTTACAAAAAGGTCTACTTCAGTGCTGTCATTAAAATAGCACCAGTAACGTGTTTTAAATTTATTTTGCAAAATTTCGGGAAAAAAGTGAAAACAAAAGATAATAAATATTTTTTATTGTACTTTCTGTAAAATTACGTAAAAAATTCATAAAAATTATATAGGCATGGGTCGCGGAAAGCATTGCACACCGGAAAAACGTGAGTTGATAAAAAACGTTTGTGTCCGAGGGTAACTCGTATTCCCAAATAAGGGAATTGCTAGACTGTTCCAATAAGATTATAGTAAATGCCGTAAGATATGAGCAAAGAGTTTAAACTCGTGGTAGAAAGCCAGTTTTGTCGCCCTTATGGCCCCAGGAGCCAGAGTTTTACCCTAATTTGCTTAAAATTTTGCACAAGAAGCACAATTAGTACTATAGTCAAGTGTGCCATTTTATGGAAATCGGTTCAGATTTAGATATAGCTCCCATATATATCTTTCGCCCGATAGGGATTAATACGGTCTCAGAAGCCAGAGTTTTAACCCAATTTGGTTGAAACTTTGCACTATGAGTACAATTAGTAGTGTAGTCAAGTCTGCCAAATTTTATTGAAATCGGTTCAGATTTAGATATAGCTCCCATATATAGCTTTCGCCCGATTTACACTCATATGACCACAGAGGCCAATTTTTAACTTCGATTTAGGTGAAATTTTGCACAGGGAGTAGAATTAGCATTGGAGCTATGCGTGCCCAATTTGGTTGAAATCGGTTCAGATTTAGATATAACTCCCATATATATGTTTTTCTGATTTCGACAAAAATGGTCAAAATACAAACATTTTCCTTTTAAAACCGCCACTGCTTAGTCGAAAAGTTGTAAAAATGACTCAAATTTTCCTAAACTTCTGATACATATATATCGAGCGATAAATCATAAATAAACTTTTGCGAAGTTTCCTTAAATTGCTTCAGATTTAAATGTTTCCCATATTGTTTTTATACCCTCCATCATAGGATGGGGGTATATTAACTTTGTCATTCCGTTTGTAACACATCGAAATATTGCTCTAAGACCCCATAAAGTATATATATTCTGGGTCGTGGTGAAATTCTGAGTCGATCTAAGCATGTCCGTCCGTCCGTCCGTCCGTCTGTTGAAATCACGCTAACTTCCGAACGAAACAAGCTATCGACTTGAAACTTGGCACAAGTAGTTGTTATCGATGTAGGTCGGATGGTATTGAAAATGGGCCATATCGGTCCACTTTTACGTATAGCTCCCATATAAAGGGACCCTCAGATTTGGCTTGTGGAGCCTCTAACAGAAGCATATTTCATCCGATTTGGCTGAAATTTGGCATATGGTGTTGGTATATGGTCTCTAACAACCATGCAAAAATTGGACCACATCGGTCCATAATTATATATAGCCCCCATATAAACCGATCTCCAGATTTGGCTTGCGAAGCCTCAAAGAGAAGCAAATTTCATCCGATCCGGCTGAAATTTGGTACATGATGTTGGTATATGGTCTCTAACAGCCATGAAAAAATTGGTTCACATCGGTCCATAATTATATATAGACCCCATATAAACCGATCTCCAGATTTGGCTTGCGAAGCCTCAAAGAGAAGCAAATTGCATCCGATCCGGCTGAAATTTGGTACATGGTATTGGTATATGGTCTCTAACAACCGTGCAAAAATTGGTCCACATCGGTCCATAATTATATATAGCGCCCATATAAACCGATCCCCAGATTTGGGTTGCGGAGCCTCAAAGAGAAGCAAATTTCATCCGATCCGCCTGAAATTTGGTACATGATATTGGTATATGGTCTCTAACAACCATGCAAAAATTGGTCCACATCGGTTAATAATTATATATAGCCCCCATATAAACCGATCCCCTGATTTGGCTTGCGAAGTCTCCAAGAGAAGCAAATTTCATCCGATCCGCCTGAAATTTGGTACATGATATTGGTATATGGTCTCTAACAACCATGCAAAAATTGGTCCACATCGGTTCATAATTATATATAGCCCCCATATAAACCGATCCCCTGATTTGGCTTGCGAAGTCTCCAAGAGAAGCAAATTTCATCCAATCCGGTTGTAATTTGGAACATGGTGTTAGTATATGATCTTTAACTGCCGTGGCAGAATTGGTCCATATCGGTCCATAATTATATATAGCTCCCATATAAAAAGTTCTCCAGATTTGACATCCGGAGCCTCTTGGAGGAGCAAAATTCATCCGATCCGGTTCAAATTAGGAACGTGGTGTTAGTATATGGTCGCTAACAACCATACCAAAATTGGTCCAATCACACAAAAATTGGTCCATATCGGTTCATAATCATGGTTGCCACTAGAGCCAAAAATAATCTACCAACATTTTATTTCTAGAGAAAATTTTGTCAACATTTTTTTTCTAGCGAAAGTTTTGTTAAAATTTTATTCGGTTCATAATAAAATTTTCATCATTGTCAAAATTTTATTTCTATAGAAGATTTTGTTCCAATTTTATTCGGTTCATAATCATGGTTGCCACTCGAGCCAAAAATAATCTACCAAGATTTTATTTCTATAGAAAATTTTGTCAAAAGTTTATTTCTATAGAAAATTTTGTTAAAATTTTATTTCTATAGAAAATTTTGTGAAAATTTTATTTATGTCAAACTGAATTATATACGTATTGGATTGATCTTTTTTGATTTAATATATACCACGTATGGACTTACATCAATTTAGAAGATGGTGTTAGGAGGTTTTAAGATACCTTGCCATCGGCAAGCGTTACCGCAACTTAAGTAATTCGATTCTGGATGGCAGTGTTTAGAAGAAGTTTCTACGCAATCCATGATGGAGGGTACATAAGCTTCGGCCTGGCCGAACTTACGGCCGTATATACTTGTTTTTTACTAACATTGTGTTCCATCCTAGTGCATTAGCCGACTTAAATTTTGAGTCTATAGATTTTGTAGAAGTCTATCAAATTTTGTACAGATCGAGTGATATTTAAATGTATGCATTTGGGACAAACCTTTATATTTATATAGCCCCCAACACATATGACGGATGTGATATGGTATCGAAAATTTAGATCTACAAAGTGGTGCAGGGTATAATATAGTCGGCCCAGCCCGACTTTAGACTTTCCTTACTTGTTTTTGTGATGTCGTTGTAATGTCAGCGTTTGTAATACTGTTTAGTTAATATATTCTAAAAGTTATCAAAATTTTCTAAAATTAACCAAAATTTTTCTTCCTGGTAGGTTCACTGGTTTTTCAGTGTAGAATCATATGCGATATTCTCTCCAGCCCAACAAAAACAATATTCTTTAAACCTGAAATGTCTTGCCCAATAGTTGATGGATTTCTCTACCGCTTAGTTTACCACATCTATACCTCACACTTTACTTCTAATGGTCATTGTGAGGGTAAATAAGACTTAGTCTGTCGAGCTTTCGGTCCCAGTTACTTGTTAAATATCCTTAATATAAAATCATATCCTTAGACACATATGGGATATTCTATCTAGCCCAAATAATTTTATTCTTTAAACCTGAAATGTCTTGCCACTTAGCTGATGGATTTTTGTACAATCTTAGACTACCACATCTATATCTTACACTTTACCATTAGTTCAAGTCTAATGGTCATTAATTTGACTATGACGTTAAAATAAATTCATTTTTTTGTTGTTGTTTTGATTGGCCTTTCTCAGTGCAATCAATCTTCGTATCATCGACACATTATGGACAAATTGACCTTCTATAGGACACAGTATGCTCATTGCCAATGGACAGCTTAAGACCGACGAAACTTTAACATTCAATCTTAATTTGAACAAGGTCAAGAATTTTTTGAGGTTTCTTGGGGGCTCCGTAAAAACCACTTTCTTCGAAGGAAAATTGAAATCGATGACATCATAATTGATGGGTCAGTAAACTTGGAAATTATGATGGATTACTTGACGCGTCAGTGATATAAACAATTCTGGAGTTTTTATGTTCATAGCTTACTTCGGCCTTAGGTTTATTGGGGTCTTGCTTATGAACACAAAAATTGAGATGTAAATGTGTCAATTTACTGACGTGTATTAAATAACGACGTTATTTGCTTAAGCTTAACAAAAAAACAGAACATCCAAATGGATATAAAATTTCAATGTGAAGATATAGGACGGGGATGTGAAACCATTTGCAGCTATCGTTTTTTTGGATTTTTTAGGTTATTCAAAATAAATAAGATACAAGGAAATGGAATCCGCACGCAACTAAACAAATGGTTTGAAAAACGTGTGTCGCAAGCGTTAATGTAATATATTATAGTTTCCTTTCAAATTTCAGGGGGGTTTGATGACAGATATTCCCCCAAGCAGAGCACTTCAACCAGTACACTTCCCGAAGATAAATTTAAAGATTTTACCTACCAAGACTATATCAGATTCTGGATTTATAAGATCCGATACTCACCATTTTCGGTACAGCTTTTTATGGTCCTAAAATAATTCTAGATTTCAAATTTCTGGCAAATTTGATAAAAACTACGGATTCTATAAGCCCAAGACCTCAAATCGGGTAGTCGGTTTATATGGGGACTATATCAAAACCTGGACCTATATAGACCATCTTCGAACTTGACCTGCCTGCAGACAAAATACGAGTTTGTGCAAAATTTCAGCACGATTGCTTTATTATTGAAGACTGTAGCGTGATTACAACAGACAGCCAGACAGACAGACGGACAGGGTTATATCGTCTTAGAATTTATCCAAGATCAAGAATATATATACTTTATATAGTCGGAAATCGATATTTCGATGTGTTACAAAGGGAATTGAATGGAAAACTTATTATACCCCGTGGGTATAAAATTGCCCAGCAAAAAAAATTGGAAGTTCTTCCAAAGGCACAACTTTAAAAGCACTTCCAGAGGATGTACTCCCAATGATGTTCTTTATTTTAACTACACAGGAAGTTCTTTCTACTCAATTTTTTATAACAAGTTTTTTTTTCATATTTTTAATGTGTAATATTACTTTTTTTTTGTTTTAAATAGGTAAGAAGAGTAAGAGAAGAGTAAGAATTCATAAAATGGTACAAATTATTAAAATTTTGTCGAAAAAAATGCTACATCCAATCTGAAAAAATTGTGCATTTTTGAAAATATTTGAGGTCAAACGTTCCAGACAAACGTTAGAATCCATCAAAAACTGTAAAAAAGTATAAAAATAATTTATTTAACAAAATATAACAGAATTTTTTAATTTACATCCAAAACATTGAATTCGGATCACACCTAAAGAAGTGATGCAAATTCAGTGCAACGGCTGTTGAAATGGAGAACTTCCGTCCTATGACAAGCCCGTGTTAAATTCATTGCTTCTGCGTCAATTTTGCACCACTTCCGGATCCAAAATGAACATTATAATTACTTTTTTGGCGACGCTTTTTTTGCTGGGTGTTGGGATATATGTAAAATTGCATAAAATGACTAAACAAACAATTAATTTGGTACATACCCAGCAAAAACTCTCATTACACGATAAGCTTGTAGGTAAGTCTATTTAAGAATTAATAACCACTTATTAATTGACATCGCTCCGGATTACATTTACACACGCATGTCCTAGGAGGAAAGTACTTCTCCCCAGGCATACCTTCGGTCATTAAATAAGTAGTGCTTTTAAAGTATATAATCACCTAATATGTAATCGCTTATTCGTAAATATACCAAAGATTGCAAATCTCGAAAATATTATAACGGATACTTCAAAGTAAAAAATGTTTTCTTAATCCAAAAAAAAAAAAAAAAAAAAAAACTTAAGACGCTAAATTCTCAAAATAAGACTTAGCCTATATTTGAAGCGTTTTTAATCTTAAATCTAAAGTTTCAATATTTCATTTAATTTAAGGACAATTTCTTTAAATCCAAAATATGTTTCTTTACTTTAAGGAAAATTAGTCTTAGTTCAAAGACATGCTACTTAAAAGGAGGGAGGGAAAATTTTTGTCCTAAATTTAATGAAACAAATTTTGAAGAAAAGATTATAAACTTTATTTTAATTAAAATTTCATTATTTTAAAGAAATTGGTCTTTAATAATCAAGAATATATATAAATTATTAAAGACCAATTTCTTTAAAATAACGAAATTTTAATTAAAATAAAGTTTATAATCTTTTCTTCAAAATTTGTTTCATTAAATTTAGGACAAAAATTTTCCCTCCCTCCTTTTAAGTAGCATGTCTTTGAACTAAGACTAATTTTCCTTAAAGTAAAGAAACATATTTTAGATTTAAAGAAATTGTCCTTAAATTAAATGAAATATTGAAACTTTAGATTTAAGATTAAAAACGCTTCAAATATAGGCTAAGTCTTATTTTTCTTTATTTTATTATTTTCGCATCCTAAAATTTAGGTTGCGTAATCTGTAATATCACGTAAATATTGTTTTCAGTGCATCGTGGTTTCGAGTGTTGTTTTCGCCAACGTTTTGGACGCAATAAAACACTGGCAGTTCCACGGTAAGGAAAATGGCACGAGGAACAAAGCATTTTTTCACACAATCAAAAAAAAAAAAAAAAACAAGTATAAACGGCCGTAAGTTCGGCCAGGCCGAATCTTATGTACCCTCCACCATGGATTGCGTAGAAACTTCTACGAAAGACTGTTATACACAATCGAATTACTTGGGTTGTGGTATCTTAAATCGTTTTCTAAATTGTGAGTTAGTCCACACGTGGAATATATTAGACAAAAAGGTATGTAAGTCTACAAATAATTACGAATCGATATGGACTTTTGCACGGTACGTAGGGAGCCAGAATTGAAATATGAGGGTCGCTTATATGGGGGCTATATACAATTATGAACTTGATATGGACCAATTTTTGTGTGAGTGGGGATCGATTTATCTGAGGGCTATATATAACTATAGACCGATATGGACCTAGTTAGGCATGGTTGTTAACGGCCATAAACTAGCACTATGTACCAAATTTCAACTGACTCGGATGAAATTTACTCCTCCAAGAGGCTCCAAAACCAAATCTCGGGATCGGTTTATATAGGGGCTATATATCATTATGGACTGATATAGACCACTTTTGGCATGGTTGTTAAATATCATATACTACCACCACGTACCAAATTTCAACCAGATCGGATGAGTTTTGCTTCTCCACAAGGCACCGGAGGTCAAATCTGGGGATTGGTTTATATGGGGGCTATATATAATTATGGACTGATATGAACCAATTCATGCACGGTTCTTGGATACCATATAGTAAAATCACGTACCAAATTTCAACCAAATCCGATGAATTGTGCTCTTCCGAGGGGCTCCGGAGGTCAAATCTGGGGATCGGTTTATATGGGGGCTATACATAATTATGGACCGATTTCGAACAATTTTTGCATGGGTGTTTGATGCCATATATTAACACCACGTACCAAATATCAACTGAATCAGATGAATTTTGGTCTTCCAAGAGGCTCCGGAGGTCAAATCTGGCGATCGGTGTATATGGAGCTATATATAATTATGCACCGATGTGGAGCAATTTTTGCGTGGTCATTAGAGACCATATACTAACACCATGTACCAAATTTCAGCCGGATAGGATGAAATTTGCTTCTATTAGAGGCTCCGCAAGCCAAATCTGGGGATCGGTTTATATGGGGGCTATATATAATTATTGACCGATGTAAACCAATTTTTGAATAGTTGTTACAAACCATATACAAACACCATATACCAAGTTTCAGCCTGATCGGATGAAATTTGCTTCTCTTAGAGGCTCCGCAAGCCAAATCTGGGGATCGGTTTATATGGGTGCTATTTATAATTATGGACCGATATGGACCAATTTTTGTATGGTTGTTAAAGACCATATACTAACACAATGTACCAAATTTCAGCCGGATCGGATGACATGTGCTTCTCTTAGAGGCTCTGAAAGCCAAATCGGGAGATCGGTTTATATGGGGGCTATATATAATTATAGACCGATGTGGACCAATTTTGCATGGTTGTTAGCGACCTAATATTAACACCATGTACCAAATTTCAGCCGGATCGGATGAAATGTGCTTCTCTTAGAGGGTCTGCAAGCCGAATTTGGGGGTCCGTTTATATGGGGGCTATACGTAAAAGTGAACCGATATGGCCCATTTGCAATACTATCCGATCTACATCAATAACAAGTACTTGTGCCAAGTTTCAAGTCGATAACATGTTTCGTTCGGAAATTAGCGTGATTTCAACAGACGGACGGACGGACGGACATGCTCAGATCGACCCAGAATATATATACTTTATGGGGTCTTAGAGCAATATTTCTATGTGTTACAAACGGAATGACAAAGTTAATATACCCCCCATCCTATGGTGGAGGGTATAAAAACAAACAAAGGTGCTAACTCCTTAAAAAGTCTTAACCTATATTTCAAGTATTTATATCTTAAATCTAAAGATTCCATATTTCACTTAATGTGTTTCTTTATTTTAAGGACAATTTGTCATAATTCAAAGACATACGACTTTCACGGATGCAGGCAAGCATTTTTCCAAATTTCCAAATTTATATCCTACACGCAAAGAAAAAAAACGTTTGGAAAACGTGTACCGAAAACGTTTTTCTTTTGTTAGAGTTTTTTGAATTGCTTCGAAAATTTTAAACTTTTATCACCAAAAAAATTCGTTTGTTACAAAATTTTTATTTTTTCAATAAAAAAAGTTATTTTTGAAATAACAACACAGCCCATTTCGTTTATATCAAACACTGTTCTTTTCTGACTTTAGGTCTTTAATAAGACACATTTTACAGTTCAAAATTTAATATAGTACAATGTAATGTTGAACATTTTTTCGGAATCTTCCGAATATATCTGGAATATATGTAAAAAAAACAAAAGCAAAAAAAAAAAAAAACTTTGGCCGAAGCAGGGATCGAACCCACGACCCTTGGCATGAGAGTCGGACGTAGCTACCACTGCTCCACGGTGCCAAACTAAATGTTTGTTTCTGTTAAATAAACTTTGTTTATTCGGTCCGTGGGCGCCGCAAGCTATGCTATATAAATATAACTTATATGGATATTTATCTATTGATGACCATAACAGGTACATAGCTCAGTGGTTAGTGTGTTGGCTTACAATGTGCATGGTCCGCGGTTCGATTTTCCGTCCAGGCGAAAGGTAAAAAAAATTTTAAAAATTTATAAAATCGTATAATTTCTTCTACATTGTTGGTATTACAGGAAAAGGTGTTAAGAACTAAAAATCCTCGTGGATGTGAGAAAGATGTGAGGGACAATGCAATTAGCAAGAAAATAATTTTTTTTTTTGAGCTAGTTTTATGAAATTGTTTTTACATCCTGGAAAAGAATAAACGTTTATCACAAAAAGTATATACTTTTCTTCCAAATACACTTCCTTACAGCGAAAAGCAAATGAGAAACGAACTTTGTTTGTCTAAAATTTCGTTTGGGAGGAAAGAATTATTTTTTTGGGTGTATATTTAATAAAAAAAACTTTTGAAGCAAAGATTTTAAACTTTATTTTAATTAAAATGTCATTATTTTTAAGAACTTTTTCCTCAATACTCTGTAAATTGCGCATCCCAAAATTTAGGTTGCGTAATCTTTAATATCAGCGCATTTAAACATTGGAAGGCTCTAACGATCGTCACTTGAGGCTTTCCTGCCAAATAAAATGAAATCACACACTGAAGATAATATTGTCTGGTACGAATGCGTCTACTATGCTAATCATTTCTATCATATAAAGTGTTTTTCATTGTCGAAAGAAGATACACATTTCAATGAAGCCGTTTTGTTCTTATAGTTATTGTACTTAAAACTAGGTATCTTGTCGTGAATGAATGTTTTGTTTGCTAAGGCCAACTTGGCTTTAATAATTAATAAAAAATTAAATAATATTTAAGTTTGTTGACTTTTTGTATATTGACTTCAAAGTTAAAAAGTATTTAAAAATAGGAAATGTTTTTTCAATACGTTATTTCAAAGACTTTTTAATAGAAACATAACATAATTTCAACCGGAAGTCGAGTCTTAATGTGAAAATTTAAGTTGTCGGTTAGGCGGTTTTAAATGAATTTGATAGCATATAAAGAAAAAGGCTGAAAAAAAACGATCAAACTAAAATTTGTTTCCTAGAATCAAGTACCGAAAATTCAAATTTAAAAGATAATTGTGTCTTAAATTTATCCTTACTTCAATTCTCCGCTTCTTTGGCTCGGAATCAATATCAAAATCATTAATGTAAAGACAAAATCTTTGGAAACGGGCGTGTCATTTTTCAGTCTTGCTTGAATTTCATCACGAACAACTTTATTTCTGGATGCCATCGATTAAAATGCTTTCGTAAGCTTGTAAGCAATATAAGGAACTGTTAATGGAATAAATCAGTTTAGAAATAATAGCAACTTGAGTTTGGTTGTAGTATACTTCAACAACACTGTATATCAGTCTCACTTTTTAAAATAAAATATTATTTATAATTTTCAAGGGACAATATTACATCCTTCAAGAACGAAGCAATATAATTCAGTTTGCGTTTCAACCATACCAGATCCATCAATTGTCCTTTAATTGCTTATTTGGCCACTACCTACGCTGCTATTTAGTTCTTATGTACTTATAAATGGCATTCAATTACAGAGCCTAGCAACGAAAAAAAAACTGAATTTCTATAGAAATTCAGTTTGGAAAAGAATAAAAAGAAAATCCTAACTGGATTATTTTTCACAAATATGTATCTCTCTAAAGAAGCTTAGCGCATAAATATTTCATCTTCCA
This sequence comes from Haematobia irritans, assembly GCF_050003625.1. Lineage (NCBI taxonomy): Eukaryota > Metazoa > Arthropoda > Insecta > Diptera > Muscidae > Haematobia > Haematobia irritans. The sequence continues at coordinate 71,982,016 of NC_134399.1, read as the reverse complement.
CATGGGAATACAACTACCACCACATGTTCTTATGATGGGAAATTCGTTTGTAGAATCTAAGAATTGACTACACTGTTAGAAAAATATGTTTTTCATATGTTCCGATATAAACAAAATGTGTTTCGGGCACAATTTTAAAACACAATATATTTAAGTGCAAACAACTAATGTTTCTAAACTAACACTAAATGTTTGGGACATCTATGTTAATATGTTAGAATATACTATGTTTGGGGCATGAATGGTTCATAAAAATCATATGTGTGAATGCAAACATATATAAATTTACAAATTTCGACTAAACATACATATGTTGTGATATTTTATTCAAAGCGACAGAGAGAGTATAGAGAAAGAAATAGAGATGGAAACCGGGAGAGTTGACGAAAGATATCAACATAACACAGCGAAAGAATCAAAAGAGAAAAATTTCTGTGAAACCGCTTGTATGTTGTTTCGGAAAACTGTTTTATGATAAGGCCAAAAATTTGATATGCTTAAGTCTAAATATTATTTAAGAGAATAGACATTCGGAACCAAGAGAATTGACATTTGAAAAACAAGCAGCATATGTTTTCGCCTTGAGAGCAGCATTTTATGTATGTGTGGACATGTGTTTTGTTTATCATTTTGGCATTATGGGCACAATTTTTTTCTTGGTTCGTTAAAAAAATCAGGGCTCTTCATAAAAATAACGAAAGGGCACTATACTCTTTTTAGAGTTGGACAGTAAAATGAAATAAGGAGGAAATAGTGAAAAATTACACAGTAAAATTTATAAAAACAAAGTTTAGTTCCTCTTTATTAATAAGTAGTCCACGAGGAGTTGACGGACACCTTCAAATATAAAAGCGATCATTAAGTTCGAGTTTTGCAGCTAAAACAATTTAAAAAGTTTATTTTCTTTAAAATGAATTATTAAAAAAAAAAAAATAAAAGACATTTTAGAGCGATGGTGTTAAATGCTAGTAAAAAACTGTTCACGCCTAAATAAATTTATGTTTATAGTATAAAATTATTTATCTATGTTTATACTCGACTCCACGTTCTTCTTTTGTTAGAGTTTTTGAATTCCCTCCAATTTTTAAAGTTTTGTGCCAAAAACAGTTTTTTGTTACAAAATTGTTATTTTTGCAAAAAAAAAAAAAATTGTATTTTATCCAAAAATCAGCCAATTTCGTTTATATCAAGCACTGTTACTGACTATAAATCTTTAATAACCCACATTTCGAAGTTTCATTATAAAACTTTAATATAGTATAAATATAAATGTGTAAATTAAAAACAAAAAAAAGTGTTCGGTCGGAGCAGGGATTGAACCCACGACCCTTTGCATGCAAGGCAGAAATGCTAACCACTGCTCCATGTGGCAAACAAATGTATGTTTCTGTTAAATAATGTTATGATTGCATGGGATCGTGGGCGCTGCAAACTATGCTATATAAATGTAACTTATAACGATAATTATCTACTGTTAACTATAACAGCTACGTAGCCCAGTGGATAGTTGTTGGCTTACAAACTGTATGGTCCTCGGTTCGATTCTCCGTGCAGGCGAAAGATAAAATTTAAAAATATATAAAAGTGAATAATTTCTTCAACATTATTCGTATTACAGAAAAAGGTGCCAAGAACTAAAATATTTCGTGGAAGTGAAAATTACGATTATGTTAGGGAATGAACACAATCGTCTTTGGGAAAAATTCTTCCAAGCATATAATTGGGCTCAAAATGCTTCCAAACATATAATATGTTCACATAAAACAAACATATTAATGTTTCGGCAGTATACAATAATATATGTGCTTCCTGCAAAATATGTTTGGAACATATGTTAAAGAAGTGTGTGTGTATATTTGTGTGTGTGTGTATATTTGTATTACAGAGATTCATTTTGTCCCAGCCAAAATGAAATCCAAATATTTTCTCTACAATTTTTAAGCTTTCAAAAATCTTCAGATGATTTTTTTTTTCGAACATGCATTATCAAGTGCAATTTATGATTTCACTTTAGTGACTGCATGGAGAGGCACAGCCAACGAGGGTTGTCAGATAAGTAGTTATCCAAAGAATCAATTAACTGCCATACCGTCAACGTAGTCTGTCGAAATTTAAGACAGATTAGATATGGCACAAAAAGTTTGAGACTCTAATCCCCAACAGTGATGCGTGGTGCACACACATCCCGGGGAATAAAGAATATATAGATTTCTACACTGATGGCTCCAAATTGGATGGACAAGTGGGGTTCGGAGTATATTCTAATGATCTGGAACTTCGAATAGCGAAAAGATTACCTAATCACTGTAGTGTTTTTCAGGCTGAAATATTAGCAATAAGAGAGGTGGCGAATTGGCTCAGAAGTAATGTTCCAAAAAATGTGGGCATTAATATATACTCAGACAGTCAACCTGCAATAAAATCCTTGGACTCTGTGTTCCTCAACTCGAAAACGGCCATCGACTGCCGCAAATCTCTCAATGAGATGGCTGAGCAGTACAATATTCACCTAATATGGGTGCCTGGCCATAGGAACATACCGGGGAACTGCGAAGCGGATGAGTTGGCAAGGCTAGGGACTACCTTACATATTCCAGGGGAACTAGAATTTGTTGGTATGCCCCTAGCTACCTGCAAGCTCATGCTGCGTGAGAAGGCTGTTATGATGGCAAATGTCGATGGGAGAATTGCAAGGGTTGTAACGACACCAAGCAAATATGGCCCATTTCAACTTAAACCGCACACTAGATATGCTAATGTTCTCGAGACGTCAGATATCACTCCTGATATCTGCTATAACGGGTCGCTGCCTGATAGGCGATTTTGCAAAAACTATTGGCGCGAAGTATAATGACTATTGTATGAGCTGTCATGATGCGGAGGAAAAAGAATCAATCAAACACCTCTTGTGTGAGTGTCCTGCATTTTGTGTAAAGCGCAAGCAACTCTTAGGAGCATATACCTTCAGATTACTGGCGGATCTGGAAAACGTTAACTTAAGCAGTCTGCTAATGTTTTTGGAACAATCTGGTTGGTTCAGCGAAGAAAAATAATCGAGAAGGTTCAGCGGTTAAAACTAGAAGTGCCCATATGTAATAGGTACTTTTAGTTAATGTGGTATCACAATGGACTGAATAGTCTAAGTGAGCCTGAATCTTAATCGGATTGCCACTTTAACCTAACCTAGATATGGCACATTTTTGTTGCAAACACATATATGGTTACCGAAATCAAATACATAATTTTCGAGAAATTAACTTGGTTGCGACAAATATGTTCCATGTTTACCGTTCAAAAATAATATATCTTCTCGGGCTGAACCTTACGTTCCAGGTGCAAAAGTGCATTTGCTTGAGATCTAAAGAGTCTTATTGGAATGTCCATGCTCTGCATAATATTTGTTTGCCCAGAGAGTCAACATTATGGACCTAATATGAAAGATTACACAGTGCAGCAGTTTTGTTAGCCGAGTCAAGAGCTGAAGACTGCAACAAAAAAAAATCGCAGCATTTTGGAAAAAAATGGAAGAAGATTGCAAAAAAGTGTTCAAAAGTGATTTTTTGTTTGGAGTCAAAAAGTTGAATATTGCGTCACAGTGTTATTCAAACTAAATTTTAGGTCACGCAATTTAAACAATATTAAGGACAATTTTCTTTAAAATAGAGAAATTATAATTAAAAGAAAATGTATGATCTTCAAAATTTTATTTCTTTATGTTTAAGGTGGGAATCTTTGAAATTCACGTCCCCTGTCAAAGTCGCAAATCTTTGAAGTAAAACAAATTCTCTTTGAAGTAAAGAAAAACATTATAGAACTTTGTTATAACTTTGTTAATATATCGCAAAAATAAAATAGAACTTCGATAGATCAGGTATGTAATTTTAAATGTTGTATAGAGCCTACATTCAAAAAAAGTGAACCCTATATTTCACTAAAGTCGATTTAATTCTAGTTTAGTTCATGGAATTATTACGTTTCCATGGCTTTAATAATTGTTTGCGTACGTTAGATAAATTAACTAAAACAGAGGAAAATGAAGCATAAAAATTAACTTAATTCGTGTCTCCTACCAAATAGTTCAGAATTACTAAAAAATTTGTAAATTTTACCAATAATGCGCCCATCTTGAACTTCGTATGGCACTAAAGACATTTTCACAACTTTCCAATTCCAATTTTTTCCTTCAAACTACGAAATTTTCTTTAATAAGTGAATAATAATAATGTCTAATAAATTTTCTTGAACTTGTTGAAAATTATTTACTTATTTTTGTGAAATCGGAGCGACATCTGCGTTTCTAATATTAGTTTAAAGAATTAGTTAAAATTTTTTTAAAATTAGCTGAAATTTTCTTTCCTGGTGGATTCACTGTTTTTTTTTTCAGTATAGCCTTAAAGACAGAAAACTCCCTAAAAAATCTCTTTATTTTAAAGAAGTCAAATTTGTTGTTCGGAATCAATGCCAAAATCCTTAACCTTTTATTTTTGGATCGTATCTTTCGCCCGATACACCCAAAAATATTATTTGTTTTATTTTATTTATTTAATCATGAAATTAATTGATCCAATTAATTTTTAATTGAAATATCTTCAATCACAGAAATGATATTATTAATTAATAAATTAATTGAAAGTCAATTAAAAAATTAATTGATCCAATTAAAAAATTAATTGCTACTATTAATGTTTGTGTTTGATTTTTGTTTTAATTAAAAATTTTGTTGAATGAATTAAATTTTTAATTGATTATTTTTTTTTTTAAACCTAAATTAAGACTTTTATTTTTTGAGTGTATCTTTCGCCCGATACACCCAAAAAATATTATTTGTTTTATTTATTTATTTAATCATGAAATTAATTGATCCAATTAAGTTTTAATTGAAATATCTTCAATCACAGAAATGATATTGTTAATTACTAAATTAATTGAAAGTCAATTAAAAAATTAATTGATCCAATTAAAAAATTTATTGATACTATTAATTTTTGTGTTTGATTGTTGTTTCAATTAAAAATTTTGAATCATTTAAATTTTTAATTGAATATTTTTTAAAAACTCAATTAAGACTTTAATTGGATTTTTGTTACTTGGTTCCAGCGGCTAAAGATTCACTTTGATTTGCTACAATTTTTGTAGAAAGAGTGCAATTTATGGTATCGTCAAGTATGCCAAATATGCTTCAAATCAGTTTAGATGCACCGAAAAAATATTCACATTACTATGAAAGATGATGAAATCGAAGTTTTAGGATTCACAATGAACACAATATTAAATACAAATTTTTTATATAAAGAAATTTTAAATAAAAGCAAATTATTAATATTTGCTTTTAATTTAGGACAGTCGCATATCTTTGAAGTAAAGCTAAGTCCAAAATTTCGATTAAAATAAAAGAAAAACTTTGAAAAGAAGGCTAGATCTTTATCTTGAATTTTCTAAAGAAATTTTTAAAAGAAGTTATACTACAAACATGGGAAACATGCGTATAGTCGGGATTGTGTAGTTTGGTATTTGATATTTTCTTTTCAATAACTTAATAATAAAAATTCTTAAATTTTCATGTCCAATAAGCTCGTGTGCAAATTGTAATAATATATTTGGTTTTGTTAACAAATGTCTCAAAATGGCCTGAAAAATTAAGTCAATGAATTGTCTAATCAAGAAAAATTCCCATATTTGCCTCTCCATGACATTTTAATGAGGTTTAGCAAATATGGGGATTTTGTTTGATTAGTCAATTCATTGATTTAATTTTTCAGACCAATATCTCAATTCGCAAATCGCATTGTCATCTAGTCGTGTTAAAGTCTTGACTTTGATTATGTATGCTTATCCAAAATGCACAAGGACTGAATAAATCGAAATGTGTCAGTAGTTTGGTTTAGTGGATAGGTACTGTTCCTAAGGTAAGTCATCGCACATTTTATAGAGTAAATATTCAACTTTACCATGACTAAACAAAATTAGTAGGTCAAACTTATTAATTATGCGAAAGTTTTTCAATAGTAAATATTTTTGTTACGAAAGAATTAACAATGAAATAGAATAAGCAAATAAAATTTATGTAGAAAATGTATTCGATGGTAACATAGATGATGTTGTCTACGACAGGATTAAATGACTACAGGATGTGGAAAGGCCTTAGTGTAGCTGGCTGTGAAGCTAACTATCATACTAAAACAAGTATATACAGCAGTAAGTTCGGCCGGGCCGAATCCTAAATACTGACCACCATGAATCAAATATTATAGTTTCCTTTGAAAATTTTAGGGTTTGATGACAGATATTCACCCAAGTTGATCAGTTCAACGAGTACGCTTCCCGAAGATAAATTTAAAGAATTGACCTATGAAGACTATATAAGATTCTGGATTTATAAGAACCATTTTTGTTTGAGTTTAAGAGGAATCATTAAAATCTCTTGTAAGAGTGCAAGAAAATGATGAAATAACGCCTTAATTTGAAATGTAGGTTAGGTTAGGTTAGGTTAAAGTGGCAGCCCGATTAAGATTCAGGCTCACTTAGACTATTCAGTCCATTGTGATACCACATTAACTAAAAGTACCTATTACATATGGGCTCTTCTAGTTTTAACCGCTGAACCTTCTTGATTATTTTTCTTTGTTGAACCAACCAGATTGTTCCAAAAACAGTAGCAGACTGCTTAAGTTAACGTTTTCCAGATCCGCCAGTAATCTGAAGCTATATGCTCCTAAAACTTGCTTGCGCTTTACACAAAATGCAGGACACTCACACAAGAGGTGTTTAATTGATTCTTTTTCCTCCGCATCATGACAGCTTATACAATAGTCATTATACTTCGCGCCAATAGTTTTTGCAAAATCGCCTATCAGGCAGCGACCCGTTATAGCAGATATCAGGAGTGATATCTGACGTCTCGAGAACATTAGCATATCTAGTGTGCGGTTTAAGTTGAAATGGGCCATATTTGCTTGGTGTCGTTACAACCCTTGCAATTCTCCCATCGAACATTTGCCATCATAACAGCCTTCTCACGTAGCATGAGCTTGCAGGTAGCTAGGGGCATACCAACAAATTCTAGTTCCCCTGGAATATGTAAGGTAGTCCCTAGCCTTGCCAACTCATCCGCTTCGCAGTTCCCCGGTATGTTCCTATGGCCAGGCACCCATATTAGGTGAATATTGTACTGCTCAGCCATCTCATTGAGAGATTTGCGGCAGTCGATGGCCGTTTTCGGGTTGGGGAACACAGAGTCCAAGGATTTTATTGCAGGTTGACTGTCTGAGTATATATTAATGCCCACATTTTTTGGAACATTACTTCTCAGCCAATTCGCCACCTCTCTTATTGCTAATATTTCAGCCTGAAAAACACTACAGTGATTAGGTAATCTTTTCGCTATTCGAAGTTCCAGATCATTAGAATATACTCCGAACCCCACTTGTCCATCCAATTTGGAGCCATCAGTGTAGAAATCTATATATTCTTTATTCCCCGGGGTCTGTGTGCACCACGCCTCACTGTTGGGGATTAGAGTCTCAAACTTCTTGTCGAAAAGTGGACTCGCCAAAGTGTAATCCACTACGTTAGGCACATCTGGCATTATTTTGAGGACAGAACTGTGACCGTAACCTTTTTCCGACCACAGCGATAGTTCGCGCAACCGCACAGCCGTTGTTGCAGCTGACTGTTTGGCCAAAATGTCTAAAGGCAATAGATGCAGCACGACATTAAGGGAATTTGTTCCTGTCTTGCTGAATGCGCCTGAAATACACAAACACGCCATACGCTGAACTTTATCTAAACAAGTCGGTTTCTGAAGTGCCGGCCACCAGACTACAACACCATATAGCATTATAGGTCTAACCACTGCCGTGTATAGCCAATGCACAATTTTTGGTTTCAGTCCCCACTTTTTTCCTATTGCCTTTTTGCACGAGTACAAAGCTACAGTTGCCTTTCTCGCCCTTTCTTCAATATTAAGCTTAAAGTTCAGCTTCCTGTCCAAAATAACGCCAAGGTATTTTGCACATTCACCAAAGGGAATTTCAATACCCCCTAAGGAAATAGGCCTAACCGTGGGAGTTTTGCGATCGTTGCAGTACATGACTAATTCTGTCTTTGCAGGATTTACCCCAAGACCATTGTCTTTCGCCCATTTCTCAGTCATCCGGAGGGCCCTCTGAATAATATCTCTGATTGTGGATGGGAATTTTCCCCTGACTGCCAGAGCCACATCATCTGCGTATGCCACCACTTTTATCCTTTCTTTTTCTAGAGTAACCAGAAGGCTATTTATAGCAACATTCCAAAGAAGAGGTGATAGAACTCCTCCTTGGGGAGTGCCTCTGTTCACATACCTTTGTATGTTTGCTTGTCCTAGTGTGGCTGAAATACGTCTCTTCATTAGCAGTTCGTCTAACAGCCTGAGTATACATGGATCAACATTCAGAGTTGTCACTCCATTTAATATCGAGCTCGGATGGACATTATTGAACGCCCCTTCGATGTCTAGAAATGCCACGATTGTGTATTCTTTGACAGATAGTGAGCTTTCAATAAAGCTGACTAGCTCATGTAGTGCGGTCTCAGTAGACCTGCCCTTCGAGTATGCATGCTGTCCTTTCGAGAACAACGTTGAATCGATGCTAGTTCTAAGATAAATATCTATCATCCTCTCCAGAGTCTTAAGTAGGAATGAGGATAAGCTGATTGGTCGGAAATCCTTCGCCCTCGAGTGAGAGGCTTTTCCCGCTTTAGGTATGAAAACGACTTTTGTTTCCCTCCACTTTCCTGGGATGTATGATAAGTTGATACATCCTTTATATATCACTGACAACCAGGGGATAATTTTGTCAATTACAGCTTGTAATTCCGCCGGAGTAATTCCATCAGGTCCGGGGGATTTGAATGGTCCAAAGCTATTTAGCGCCCATCTTATTCTAGTTTCCGATACAATTTCCTCGACAGAAAACGACCGCTGAGCAACTGTGGCACCGCCAGTACATGGTTCAACCGTCTGATTTCCAGGAAAATGTGTGTCCAATAGTACCTCCAGCGTCTCCTCACTGGACGTTGTCCAATTTCCCTCCGATGTTTTAATGAAACCTGGAGCGGAGTTGGTGGATGCTAGAACTTTCCGTAGTCTGGAAGCCTCGGACGTATTCTCAATACTGCTGCAATAGTCATTCCAAGAGTTATGCTGAGCCTTTCTCAGTTCTCGCTTGTATCCTCTCAGATTCCTCTTGTAAGCGTCCCAGTCCTCAGGGGCTCTGGTAGACTTTGCCTTGTTAAAGAGCTTCCTGCAGGATTTCCTCATATTACTTAATTCCGTAGACCACCATGGTGGTCGATGTTTCCCCCTTGGCTTTCCTCTAGGGCATGCAGCTTTCAGTGAGATGTTGAAGGCCTTAGTAATCCGCTCCACTGCGTGTTCGATATCTTGCACATTTCTCATATTTGTCTCTGTTATTTCCGGTATCATCATATTGAACGATTCCCTATACCTATTCCAGTCAGCTTTCCTAACATTTGGCGAAAATATGGTCTTGGTGATATGAACATCAAATTTGAAACTGATGTAGCGATGATCTGAGAAGCTGTGTTCACTTAAAACCTGCCACTCAGATATCATTTCATTCAGTTCTTGCGAGGCCAAGGTGATGTCCAAAACCTCTTGCCTGTTTTTAGTGACAAAGGTTGGGGCATCTCCCTTGTTGCAAACTACCAGATTAGTACGCAAAATAAACTCTATTAGCGACTCTCCCCTTGCATTAGTATCACTACTTCCCCAAATACTATGATGCGCATTCGCATCGCATCCCATAATGAGTTTCGTCTTTGTTTTCAGTGACTCCTCAACTAAGGTCTTAACGGCACATGGAGGCATCTCCCTGTCATGTCCCATATAGACCGAAGATACCCAATATTTGCATTTGGCTATTTCTAAATTGGCAACGACAGTGTCTGCATTGCACATTGAAGGGAGCAGAAACAAGTTAAGCTCGTTTTTAGCAATTATACAGGCTCGAATTACATCATTACCAGTATACTGCAATAGTTTGAACCCCGGAGTACTTAATTCACATATTTTGTTTCTATAAACATATGGTTCTTGAATAAGAACTATGTCTATGTCCCCTTTCATCAGGAGAACTTTTAAGGCAGCACATGCAGCCTTACAATGATGAAGATTTATCTGGAGGATCCGTAGGACCATCGAGATTTTCAACAACCGTCACATCAGCCGCTTCAATCGAGTCATCAAGAATGTCCTCTTCAGAGATATCGGTGACTCTCGCAATAACCATAGGTTCGACTTTGGTGAGTTCTGAGGCAATAGAAGCCTCCTCACGCATACGGTATCTATCCATGTCTTCAACTTTGGTATCTCCCTCGACTTCGCAAGAGGAAATGTAATGTTTGAAATGTAAAATATGTAGATTTTCATTCCCATTATTTAAATGATTACAAGAAGTAAAATTTGAAAATTTAACATTCAGTTTCAAGCAATTTTCATGATCAAATCGGAGGACCGTTTTATAAGGTATCGATACACAATATATTCGGCACACCTATTTATGGTCCTAAAAAACCACTAGATAAAAATTTCAGGCTAATTGGATAAAAAACAACGGTTTCCACAAGCCCAAAAAGGCAAATCGGGAGAAAGGGCTATATGGACCGATACACACCATGCTCCGCACATCTTTTTATGGACCCATAATACCTCTAGATTTTTAATTTCCGGTAAATCGGATAAAACTTGTATAGAAGTTCAAGAAGTAAAATCAGGAGATCGATCTATATGGGGGCTATACCAAAACATGGACCGATACACACGAATTTCAGCACACCAATTTGTGGTCCTAAAATACCTTTAGATTTCCACTTTCAAATAAATCGAAAAAAACTACGTTTTCTAGAAGCCCAAGAAGTAATATCGGGAGATCGGCCTATAAGGGGGCTATTCCAAAACATGGACCGATTCACACCATTTTCGGCACACCTATTTATGGTTCTAACAGTTTGGCTGATAAGTCCCCGGTCTAACAAAGAAAAACACATTTTTTGGTCAAAATTCGTTTTGATTATTCAACATAGTTCCCTTCAAGAGCGATACAACGATTATAACGACCTTCCAAGTTTTTGATACCATTTTGGTAGTACTCCTTCGGATTTCCCTCAAAAAAGGCCTCAGTTTCGGCGATCACCTCTTCATTGCAGCCAAATTATTTCCCTGCGAGCGTCCTTTTGAGGTCTGAGAACAAGAAAAAGTCGCTGGGGCCAGATCTGGAGAATACGGTGGGTGGGGAAGCAATTCGAAGCCCAATTCATGAATTTTTGCCATCGTTCTCAATGACTTGTGGCACGGTGCGTTGTCTTGGTGGAACAACACTTTTTTCATCTCCATATGGGGCCGTTTTGCCGCGATTTCGACCTTCAAACGCTCCAATAACGCCATATAATAGTCACTATTGATAGTTTTTCCCTTCTCAAGATAATCGATAAAAATTATTCCATGCGCATCCCAAAAAACAGAGGCCATTACTTTGCCAGCAGACTTTTGAGTCTTTCCACGCTTCGGAGACGGTTCACCGGTCGCTGTCCACTCAGCCGATTGTTTGGACTCAGGAGTGTAGTGATGGAGCCATGTTTCATCCATTGTCACATATCGACGGGAAAACTCGGGTGTATTACGAGTTAACAGCTGCAAACACCGCTCAGAATCATCAACACGTTGTTGGTTTTGGTCAAATGTGAACTCGCGCGGCACCCATTTTGCACAAAGCTTCCGCATATCCAAATATTGATTAATGATATGACCAACACGTTTCTTTGATATCTTTAAGGCCTCTGCTATCTCGATCAACTTCATTTTACGGTCATTCAAAATCATTTTGTGGATTTTTTGATGTTTTCGTCGGTAACCACCTCATTCGGGCGTCCACTGCGTTCACCGTCCTCCGTGCTCATTTCACCATGCTTGAATTTTGCATACCAATCAATTATTGTTGATTTCCCTGGGACAGAGTCCGGAAACTCATTATCAAGCCAAGTTTTTGCTTCCATCGTATTTTTCCCCTTCAGAAAACAGTATTTTACCAAATATGATTACAACAGACAGACAGACGGTCAGACAGATATGCTTATATCGTCTTCCAATTTCTCCTTGATTAGGATTATATGTTTTTATTTTGTATAGTGGGAAATCGATATTTCAATGTCTTACAAACGGAATGACAAACTTATTATACCCCCACCACACACAGAAAAGGGATTGGTTGGAAATCGGTTGTAATAATGAACATTCCGATTATACAACAAAATATCAAGTGTATCAACAAATATTCTATATTTACCACATTGCTTCTATTCTTAAGACTATCTGGAAGCAATTACAAGAAAAAGTTATTTATGGCAATAGACAAATGATAGGGTTAACCGAATGTCTCTACTGTGAATAATTTTATTGGAAATTGGTGAGTAGAACCTACCAAGCAAACATTTTGCAACTTTCATTCAATACTCATCATAATCATTCGGTTGCACAAACTGAATGTTATTTGAAATACATTTGATTGTCAATTTAATTAAGAAAAAATTAAAAAAACATTTATATTTGGCATCGAGAAAAATAAAACTAAAACGTAGTTCTTAAAATCAAACCAAAACTTTTTTATATACCATATTTTTTTATTAATTTCGGGGTGAAACATTGCTAGAAGAACGAGATTTTTAATTTGGAGGAAGTAATTGTCAAGATTTTGTTACATAAGTATTAAATGCATATTATTTTTATATAGTACCAATCTTCAAATGATTCGTGTCAAAATTTGACGTCTGCAAGTCAATTAGTTTGTGAGATAGAGCGTCTTTTGTGAGTCAAAACTTTTGTTATTGTGAAAAAAAGGAATTTCGTGTTTTGATAAAATACTGTTTTCTGAAGGGGAAAAATACGGTGGAAGCAAAAACTTAGCTTGGTAATGAGTTTTCGGTCTCTGCCTCAGGGAAATCAACAATAATTGATTGGTATGCAAAATTCAAGCGTGGTGAAATGAGCACGGAGAACAGTGAACGCAGTGGACGCCCGAAAGAGTTGGTTACCGACGAAAGCATCAAAAAATCCACAACATGATTTTGAATGACCGTAAAATGAAGTTGATCGAGATAGCAGAGGCCTTAAAGATATCAAAGGAACGTGTTGGTCATATCATTCATCAATATTTGGATACGCGAAAGCTCTGTGCAAAATGGGTGCCGCGTGCTCACATTTGACCAAAAACAACAACGTGTTGATGATTCTGAGCGGTGTTTGCAGCTGTTAATTTCTAATACACCCGAGTTTTTCCGTTGATATGTGACAATGGATGAAACATGGCTCCATCACTACACTCCTGAGTCCAATCGACAGTCGGCTGAGTGGACAGCGACCGGTGAACCGTCTCCGAAGCGTGGAAAGACTCAAAAGTCCGCTGGCAAAGTAATGGCTTCTGTTTTTTGTGATGCGCATGGAATAATTTTTACCGATTATCTTGAGAAGGGAAAAACCATCAACAGCGCCTATTATATGGCGTTATTGGAGCGTTTGGAGGTCGAAATCGCGGCCCCATATGAAGAAGAAAAACGTGTTGTTCCACCAAGACAACGCACCGTGCCACAAGTCATTGAGAACGATGGTAAAAATTCATGAATTGGGCTTCGAATTGCTTCCCCACCCACCGTATTCTCCAGATCTGGCACCAGCGACTTTTTCTTGTTCTCAGACCTCAAAAGGATGCTCGCAGGGAAAAAATTTGGCTGCAATGAAGAGGTGATCGCCGAAACTGAGGCCTATTTTGAGGCAATCCCGAAGGTGTACTACCAAAATGGTATCAAAAAATTGGAAGGTCGTTATAATCGTTGTATCGCTCTTGAAGGGAAATATGTTGAATAATAAAAACGAATTTTGACCAAAAAATATGTTTTTCTTTGTTAGACTGGGGACTTATCATCCAAGCTGTTATGAGCTTCATCTAAAACAGTCTCAGATACATAAATGCTTAAAGGCATAATTTTTTTGATTGCTATTAATGTATTGTATTTAGTTATAATAATTATATTTACTCTATCAATGCAACATATATAAGCATTTTTAAATAAAATACAATACTTTGCGAAAACGACATTAATTTACAATTTGATTGTGGGTGCTGTTTAGGTTGGGTAATACTAGCGAATGGAGAAGGGAGTAACGACCATTTCCATATGTAGTATTAGTTGCATCTCCCATAATTCGATTGAGTTGGCCGAGTCAGTTGGGTGACACAACTACCAACAGATAGTTGCTGCAACTGCCAAAATGAGGTTGGCAATTAATTCGGTTATCACAACCAATATGTATTCTCTGTGCACCATTCTATGGTGATGGGTATAAAAAGCGTTCCCGGCTCCAAAGTTTTGTCTTTACACCAATGATTTTGGAATTGATTCCCAGTCAAAGAAGCGGAAAATTGAATTAGAGATACTTTTAAAATGAATTTCTCTTTTAAATTTTAGTTTAAATTCATGGTCGACTTACTGAACTAATAATGCTATGTTTCAAGTAAAAATCGTCTTTAAAATAAAGTGTTAACAAACACATCCTATTTTTGAAAACTGTTTTTGTTTTGTTGTCAAGATTCAAAATTACAAGAACTTTAAAGATTCGAATAAAATTTTCTTTTATGTGAAGACACCCAGTTTTAAGTCGAATCACTTAACTACAAGGACAACACGAAAAGTTTATCGACTTTTGGGCAAGAAAAACACTTTATATCAGAGAAATGATTAGCATAGAAGCAATATTCGCATTCGTTTTTTTAAGGAAATGAAATCTTTGGTTTCACGACAATATTTTTTTTTTGGTATATAGAGTCTATAAAGAAGAAATTTGCTACTCCAAGGGCCGACGGAAGTCAAATCTGGGGATAGGTTTATATAGGAGCTATACCAAAAATATATCCCATATAGCTCATTTGTAATACCGTCCGACGTACATTAAAGGGTGATAGGTCAAAATTTAGTCAAGGGAAAACGCGTGTAAATCGGTGAAATCGTTTATTTAAAAAAACAAATTAAATTTCTTTTTCAAGTTCAATTAGTATAAAATTCAGGAAAAATATTCAGTTAGGCTTTCGCTTTTCCAAATCCGAATTGCCGGGCCTCACGCTTGACACCTGCCATCAGACTTTGTACAGCCACCTTGTACACCTCCTTCGCCGCAGAAAGCCAGTTTGCCTTGAACTGCTGCTCGTCCTTAGCAGTTTTTTGGTCTTCTTTAGGTTCCGCTTGACAATAGCCCAGTATTTCTCAATTGGGCGGAGCTCTGGCGTGTTGGGAGAGTTCTTGTCCTTGGGAACCACCTGCACGTTGTTGGCGGCGTACCACTCCATGGCCTTTTTACCGTAATGGCAAGATGCCAAATCCGGCCAAAACAGTACGAAATAACCGTGCTTCTTCAGGAAAGGCAGCAGACGTTTATTCAATCACTCTTTCACGTAAATTTCTTGGTTGACAGTCCCGGAAGCTTTGAAAATGCTGCTTTTCGAGCCACAGGTACAGATGGCTTGCCAAACCAGATATTTCTTTGCGAACTTTGACAGTTTTATGTGCTTGAAAATATTTGCTACCTTTCCCCTTCCTTTTGCCGTATAAAACTCCTGTCCCGGAAGCTGCTTGTAGTCGGCTTTGACGTAGGTTTCGTCGTCCATTACCACGCAGTCAAACTTCGTCAGCATCGTCGTGTACAGCCTCCGGGATCGCGCTTTGGCCGTCGTATTTTGTTTATCATCGCGATTTGGAGTCACTACCTTCTTGTAAGTCGATAGTCCGGCTCGTTTTTTGGCTCGATGCACGGTTGTAGACGATACACCTTCTTCTTGCTTCGACGGCATTTTGACAACTGAAGAGTGAATTCCAAAATCAAAATAGGAGCAACATTCTACACACACACACCTTCAAAATGAGGGTTGTTCAGGTTCAGGTAAATGCAAAATTGAAAGAAATACGTCAAGTTTATATTGACCAAATTTTGACCTATCACCCTTTAATAACTGAATTTGTAATTCACATCCAAAACACTGAAGTATCAGTGTTGTGGATGTAAATAAAAAAATATTGTGATATTTTGCCAAATAAATCATGTTTATAAGTTTTACTACATTCTAACTCTTGTTCGAAACATTTTTCCCATAAAATATTTTACTTTTTTCTGTGCAGTTTACTTTTGTGCCGGTGTACATAAGATACCGGTAAACTTTTCTGCAAGTGCAAATGTAATACGAATTACATACAGAAATTGAAAGGTATTGCTGGTTGCTGGCAGCTGAAGCACATTTTTCCTATTTTTCCATTCTGTGGTAAGAATGCAAAGATGATGTTGGAAATTTTCATTGATATTTCATGCATTTACCCATTTTCAACCTGAGCCGTGGGCCATGGACTTATGTCAGTCATTGTTTTATCAAGTAATTGTTGGGAAAAAAGTTTTGCCCTTTTTCCCATCTTCTATTCCTGTTCATTAGAAAAGTACAGACCATGAAAGTAATCTAAAATGCCATGACTTTCTTTTAAATATTTGCTCAAACGTCTGTTCAACAACTTTCTACGTTGCATGGCAACATGATGATGATGATGGTTTTGCAGAACACTGGAAAAGAAGCACTTGGGATTTTTTTAAATTAAATTTTTGTGTTTTTTCTTGTTATGAATATTTCATGGAAGATTTTTTTGAGATTGCCAGCTGACCATTTACAATCAATGGTAAATTTAATATTGAGCATTTTGTGTTTTTGTTTCACAGAATTCGACATTTTTTTAAAAACAATGAAATTTTAATCAAAATAAAGATTATAATGTTTACTTCACAAAAATTTTTTCAACAAATTTAGGACACAAATTTTTTAAATTTGCATCCCTCCCTAAAAGTCGCATGTCTTTGAACTAAGACAATTTTTTCTTAAGTAAAGAAACATATTTTTGATTTAAAGAAATTGTCCTTAAATTAACTGATATATTGAATCTTTAGATTTAAGATAAAAACGCTTAAAATATTGTATTATTATAATTTGGATTTTTAAACTGGCAATTGTTTGTACGTGAATAGCTTAATTAATATACCGCGAAAAGAGAATGGAAATTCGATAAATATGATCTGAATCCTAATTTTAATTTTATTGATCCTAGAGTTAAGGCCGGATAGGTCGCTAAAGAAGTCTTTATTTTAAGGAATCCACATCTTTGGCTCGGAATCAATACCAAAATCTTTAAGGATCCAAGTAATTTTTTTTTGTTTGAGTGTAGGTATTTAACATGCCTTTCTTGGTCTGACATAGACTTTATATAGAAACAAGTATATACGGTCGTAAGTTCGGCCAGGCCGAATCTTATGTACCCTCCACCATGGATTGCGTAGGAACTTCTATTAAAGGCTGTCATCCACAAACGAATTACTTGGGTTGCGATAACACTTGCCGATGGCAAGGTATCGTAAAACTTTTTAACACTGTCTGCTAAATTGTAAGTTAGTCCATAAGGGGTATATATTAAACAAACCAAGTATATACAGCAGTAAGTTCGGCCGGGCCGAATCTTAAATACCCATCACCATGAACCAAATATTAGGGTTTCCTTTGAAATTTCAGGAGGGCTTGAGGACTTGAGGACACTACCCGAAGATAAATTTAAAGATTTCACCTATGAGGACTATATCAGATTCTGGATTTATAAGAACCATTTTTGTTTGAGGTTTAGAGGAATCATTAACATCTCTTGTAAGTGTGCAAGAAAATTATAAAATAACGTCTGGATTTGAAATCTTAAATCTGTAGAAGTAAAATCTGGAAATTTTACATTGAGTTTCAAGCAATTTTCATGATCAGTGCACCTTCTACACCCTTAAGAAGTGAAGTCGGTCTATATGGAGGCATTACCAAATGGACCGATAAAAACTTAATCCACGTTTTTGTGAGCCTAAAATACCAGAATATTTACAATTTCAGGCATATCAGATAAAAACTACGGTTTCTAGAAACCCAAGGAGTTAAATCGGGAGATCGTTCTTATGGAGGCTATACTAAAATATGGACCGATACTCACCATTTTCGGCACACCTCTTTGTGACCCGAAAATACCTCTAGATTTCCAATTTCAGGCAAATAGGATGAAAACTTCGGATTCTAGAAGCCCAAGAAGTAAAATTTGGAAATCGGTCTATATGGGGGCTATACCAAAATATGGACCGATACTCACCATTTTCGGCACACCTCTTTATGGTCCTAAAATACCTCTAGATTTCCAATTTCAGACAAATTGGATAAAAACTACGGTTTCTATAAGCCCAAGACCCCAAATCGGGAGATCGGTCTATATGGGGGCTATACCAAAATATGGACCGATACTCACAATTTTTGGCACACGTATTTGTGCTCCTAAAATACCTCTAGATTTCCAATTTCAGGTAAATTGAATAAAAACTGCGGTTTCTATAAGCCCAAGAAGTAAAATCGGGAGATCGGTCTATATGGGGGCTATACCAAAATATGGACCGATACTCACAATTTTTAGCACACATATTTGTGGTCCGACAATACCTCTAGATTTCCAATTTCAGATAAATTGAATAAAAACTGCGGTTTCTATAAGCCCAAGAAGTAAAATCGGGAGATCGGTCTATATGGGGGCTATACCAAAATATGGACCGATACTCACAATTTTTGGCACACGTATTTGTGGTCCCACAATACCTATAGATTTCCAATTTCAGGTAAATTGAATAAAAACTGCGTTTTCTATAAGCCCAAGAAGTAAAATCGGGAGATCGGTCTATATGGGGGCTATACCAAAATATGGACCGATACTCACAATTTTTGGCACACGTATTTGTGGTCCTACAATACCTCTAGATTTCCAATTTCAGGTAAATTGAATAAAAACTGCGGTTTCTATAAGCCCAAGAAGTAAAATCGGGAGATCGGTCTATATGGGGGCTATACCAAAACGTGGACCGATACTCACCATTTTTGGCACACGTATTTGTGGTCCTACAATACCTCTAGATTTCCAATTTCAGGTAAATTGAATAAAAACTGCGTTTTCTATAAGCCCAAGAAGTAAAATCGGGAGATCGGTCTATATGGGGGCTATACCAAAATATGGACCGATACTCACAATTTTTGGCACACCTCTTTATGGTCATAAAATACCTCCAGATTTCAAATTGCAGGCAAATTGGATAAAAACTACGATTTCTATAAGCCCAAGACCCCAAATCGGGAGGTCGGTTTATATGGGGACTATATCAAAACCTGGACCGATATAGCCCATCTTCGAACTTGACCTGCCTGCAGACAAAAGACGAGCTTGTGCAAAATTTCAGCACGATTGCTTCATTATTGAAGATTGTAGCGTGATTACAACAGAAAGACAGACAGACAGACGGACAGACGGACATCGTTATATCGTCTTAGAATTTCTCCCTGATCAAGAATATATATACTTTATATAGTCGGAAATCGATATTTCGATGTGTTACAAACGGAATGACAAACTTATTATACCCCCGTCACCATTCTATGGTGGTGGGTATAAAAAAGGCCGATTAAATACGTATATAATTCAGTTTGACAAAATTTTCTATAGAAATAAAATTTTGACAAAATTTTCTATAGAAATAAAAACTTGACAAAATTTTCTATAGCAATAAAATTTTGACAAAATTTTCTATAGAAATAAAATGTTGACAAAATTGTCTATAGAAATAAAATGTTGACAAAATTTTCTACAGAAATAAATTTTTTACAAAATTTTCTATAGAAATAAAATTTTGACAAAATTTTCTATGGAAATAAAATGTTGACAAACATTGCTATAGAAATAAACTTTTTACAAAACTTTCTATAGAAATGAAATTTTGACAAAAATTTCTATAGTAATAAAATTTGACAATTTTTACATGGCTGTTAGGGGCCATATACTAACGAAATGTACCAAATTTCAACCGCATCGGATGACATTTGCTCCTCCAAGAGGCTCCGGAGGTCAAATCTGGGGATCGGTTTATATGGGAGCTATATATAATTATGGACCGATATGGACCAATTTTTGCATGGTTGTTAGAGACCATATACTAACACCACGTACTAAATTTCAATTGGATCGGATGAATTTTGCTCATCCAAGAGGCTACAGAGTTCAAATCTGGGGATCGGTTTATATGGGAGCTATATATAATTATGGACCGATATGGACCAATTTTTGCATGCTTGTTAGAGACCGTATACTAACATCAGGTACCCAATTTCAAACGGATCGGATGAATTTTGCCCCTCCAAGAGGCTCCGGAGGTCAAATCTGGGGATCGGTTTATATGGGAGCTATATATAATTATGGACCGATATGGACCAGTTTTTGCATGGTTGTTAGAGACCATATACTAACACCACGTACCAAATTTCAATCGGGTAGGATGAAGTTTGCTCCTCCAAGAGGCTCCGGAGGTCAAATCTGGGGATCGGTTTATATGGGAGCTATATATATTTATGGACCGATATGGACCAATTTTTGCATGGTTGTTAGAGACCGTATAATAACATCAGGTACCAAATTTCAACCGGATCGGATGAATTTTGCCCCTCCAAGAGGCTCCGGAGGTCAAATCTGCGGATCGGTTTATATGGGGGCTATATATAATTATGGACCGATATGGACCGATATGGACCAATTTTTGCATGGTTGTTAGAGACCGTATACTTAGACCACGTACCAATTTTCAACCGGATCGGATGAATTTTGCTGCTCCGGAAGGCTCCGCAAGCCAAATTTGGGGATCGGTTTATATGGGGGCTATACGTAAACGTGGGCTGATATGGCCCATTTTCAATACCATCCGACCTACATCAATAACAACTACTTGTGCCAAGTTTCAAGTCGATAGCTAGTTTCGTTCGGAAGTTAGCGTGATTTCCACAGACGGACGGACAGACGGACGGACATGCTTAGATCGACTCAGAATTTCACCACGACCCAGAATATATATACTTTATGGGGTCTTAGAGCAATATTTCGATGTGTTACAAACGGAATGACAAAGTTAATATACCCCCATCCTATGGTGGAGGGTATAAAAAAAAGTAAATTTAAAATGAAATTTCAAACGTTTATGCTTTGGTGTCATATTCTGACCATACCCCAAACATTTGAATGGAAGCTTCGATGCATGTATCAAATTTCAAATTTCTTCTTCTATGTAATTAAAGAATTTGGGTGGGTTTATATGGGGGCTATACCTAACGAAATGGCCCAATTGTAATACCATCCGACCTTGAAATTGTGCCTAATTTCAAGTCGATAGTTTTTTTGTTCGGAACTTAGAGTGATAAATAAAGGACATCAGACCTATGACAAGTCCATGTTGAATTCATTGCTTCTGTGCATCACTTCCCGATCGGAAAAGACAATTTTCACAACTTTTTTGGCGATGTTTTATACCCTGCGAACCGGGTATTATAAATTAGTGAATATGTTTGCAACACCCAGAAGGAGAAGAGATAGACATATGGTGTCTTTGGCAGTATTGCTCAGGACCGGCCCCTCAGTCGATCTAGCGATGTCTGTCTGTCCGTCTGTCTGTGAACACATTTTTGTAATCAAAGTCTAGGTCGCAATTTTAGTCCAATCGACTTCAAATTTGGTACAAGTTTCCGGTTTGGGTCAGAAAAGAGCCCTATTGATTTTGGTAGGTTCGGATTTTCCCCGATATGCACTTATATGACCCCAGAAGCCAGAGTTTTACCTTAGTAAGGTTAGGTTAGGTTAGGTGGCAACCCGATGTAACATATTAGACACACTTGGACTATTCAGTCCATTGTGATACCACAGTGGTGAACTTCTCTCTTATCACTGAGTGCTGCCCGATACCATGTTAAGCTCAATGACAATGGACCTCCTTTTTATAGCCGAGTCCGAACGGCGTTTACCATTGCAGTGAAACCATTTAGGGAAGCTTTGAAACACTCAGATATGGCACCAGCATTACTGAGGTGGGATAATCCACTGTTGAAAAACTTTTTGGTGTTCGGTCGAAGCGGGCATGGTACCCATTGCACCACGGTGTCTCCCATTTAGAGTTTTACCCTAATTATCATGAAATTTGCCATAAGCATAAAAATTGGTACTATAATCAAGTATGCCAAATTTGATTCAAATCGGTTCAGATTAAGATATAGCTCCCATATATATCTTTCGCCCGATATAAATCCCATATATATCTTTCGCCCGATATAGCTCCCATATATATCTTTCGCCCGATATGCTCTTATATGGCGCAAGAAGCCAAAGTTTTACCCTGATACACTTAAAATTTTGCACAAAGAGTACAATTAGTAGTTTAGTCAAGTGTGCTAAATTTTATTGAAATCGGTTCAAATATAGATATAGCTCCCATATATCTTTCGCCCAATTTAGACTAATATGACCACAGAGGCGAAAGTTGTACTCTGATTTACGTGAAATTTTTTTTCACAGGGAGTAGAATTAAGTTTAGTTGAAATCGGCTCAGATATACATATAGCTCCCATATATATAGATTTCATCCGATTTTCCGTCATATGACCACAGAGGTCAAAGTTGAAATCCGATTTACGTGAAATTTAGGACAAGAAAAAGAATTAACATAGTTACTATGCTTATCAAATTTGGTTGAAATCGGTTCAGATTTAGATTTAGCTTCCAAATATATGTTTTTCCGATTTGGACAAAAATGACCAAAATATCCACATTTTCCTTGTAAAATTTCCACTGCTAAGCTGAAAATGTAAAAAAATTACTGCAATTTGCCTATACTTCCAGTACATATCTGTCGACCGATAAATCATAAATACACGTTTGCGAAGTTGCCTCAAAATTGATCCAAATTTAAATGTTTCCCATATTTTTTTTTACTAACATTGTGTTCCACCCCAGGGCATTAGCCGACTTAAATTTAAAGTCTATAAATTTTGTAGAACTCTAACAAATTTTTTCCAGATCGGGTCAGATTTAAATATGTGTTTATGGGAATATAAACCTTTACATATAACCAAATGTGGATCTGGTGAATGGTATAATATAGCCGGCCCCGCCCGACTTTGGACTTTCTGTACTTGTTGTTTGCTGGGGATGGTATGTTCCCCTGAGTTAAATTGAAATGCTTTTGGTAAAAAGAAAAACAGAAATTGAATTTATTTTGAGGCCAATTTTATTCAACATGAATAAAAGGGAGGAGTTTCGAAATAGAACAAAAACAAAATATGACAAAAAAGAACTTTAATATTTTCTTTTTCAATATTGTGTATTTTATGAATATTGTTATCGCTATAACCGGAGGCAACTAGACTCTCATCATCATACATCATTCAATGCAAAAACGGGGTTAAAATAATAGCAAAGAGCAAAGTTCACCTTCCATTATCAAGACTCAAGTGATGACAGCAAAAATAACATCATCAACAGCAAAATTTAAATGAAAAACAAAAAATTAGGAAAAAAAAATGTATTTGTATATCTAAACAAAATCCCCAAAAACAAATCCAAATAAACAATGAAAACAAAAAGAGAAAAAGAATCCCGATACCACTACAATAGGTGTTCTCAGTGGTTGTATGGCTAACGGGGGTTGTTCAATATCCGTATACACTGGCATATTGAAATCACTTCTGGCATTTATTCACCTATCCTTGGTGTGGAGAATTTGAAATGCATGTGAATGGTGTTGATCTTACCACATATGGTGGTGTTCCATAGCCATAGAGTTTAGCATTTAGCACCGGGAACATAGTGTTCGCTATGCTACAGAGTCATGGGTTACCATTTACCAGACTTTCCAGCTATTGCTATTCCCACAAAACACGCACGCACGGACTCATTGCCACTCACGCACAAGTACGCTTCCACATTATGTGGTCGTAACGTATTCTATTCCAAAAAAAAAAAAAAAATATATACATATGTGGGAATTGGTAGCCATACCCCCATCCTGATTAAATGGAGTTCATTGTGAATTGGTTTCATTGCAGATATACGGGATTGTGAGGTAACAGTGGTTAATTTGCACCTGATGTATACAGCACATGGAATTGAAATTATAGAGGAGATTACAAGGTCAATTGAGGGAGAGTTGATTTACATTGATTTTATGGTTGTTCTTTGTAGTTACTGGTAACTATTTCGGGGAAAACACTGATAAAAAATCTAAATTTTTTAAGTTTGTTAATTTCCTCACAAATGCATGCTTGCGATAATGAAGGGTGTCTCTAACTATGTGGTACTCTATATGAATTTAGATATAAAGGGTAATGTTTTAACTATTATATTTTTGGTCAACATTCATATAAGCAACTACCGCACATTTTGTATTTTGTTTCATTTTAAAATATCTTCCATTTGCATTATTTAACGGTCTTACAAACAAACAACGCTTTCATATTATTGAATTTTTATATCAAAATGCGTGTTTTGCTAAGAAAGTTCATTGCCCGTTTCTACCATTTTATGGTCAATTTAATCGACCCACTGAAGCGGCTATTCGGGCTATTGTGACTAAATCACAATTTACCCCAGCAAAAAAGCGCCGCCAAAAAAATAGTGAACATTTTCTTTTTGTATATGAAAGTGGCGGAGATGCGATGAACTTAACATGGGCTTTTCAGAGGACGGATGTCCACCAGCCGTTGCATTGAAATTACGTCACTTCTTGAGGTGTGAGGCGAATTCAGTGTTTTGGATGTGCATTGAGAAATTTTGACAAATAAATATTTTTATACCCTCCACCATAGGATGGGGAGTATATTAACTTTGTCATTCCGTTTGTAACACATCGAAATATTACTCTTAGACCCCATAAAGTATATA
Organism: Haematobia irritans; assembly: GCF_050003625.1. Lineage (NCBI taxonomy): Eukaryota > Metazoa > Arthropoda > Insecta > Diptera > Muscidae > Haematobia > Haematobia irritans. The sequence goes on along the minus strand of NC_134399.1, from coordinate 71,957,128 downwards.
TATTCTGGGTCGTGGTGAAATTCTGAGTCGATCTAAGCATGTCCGTCCGTCCGTTTGTTGAAATCACGCTAACTTCCGAACGAAACAAGCTATCGACTTGAAACTTGGCACAAGTAGTTGTTATTGATTTAGGTCGGATGGTATTGCAAATGGGCCATATCGGTTCACTTTTACGTATAGCCCCCATATAAACGGACCCCCAGATTTGGCTTGCGGATCCTCTAAGAAAAGCAAATTTCATCCCATCCGGCTGAAATTTGGTATATGGTGTTAGGTTAGGTTAGGTTAGGTTATGTGGCAGCCCGAGGTATCAGGCTCACTTAGACTATTCAGTCCATTGTGATACCACAGTGGTGAACTTCTCTCTTATCACTGAGTGCTGCCCGATTCCATGTTAAGCTCAATGACAAGGGACCTCCTTTTTATAGCCGAGTCCGAACGGCGTTCCACATTCCAGTGAAACCACTTAGAGAAGCTTTGAAACCCTCAGAAATGTCACCAGCATTACTGAGGTGGGATAATCCTCCGCTGAAAAACTTTTTGGTGTTCGGTCGTAGCAGGAATCGAACCCACGACCTTGTGTATGCAAGGCGGGCATGCTAACCATTGCACCACGGTGGCTCCCTGTATATGGTGTTAGTATATGGTCTCTAACAACCGTGCAAAAATTGGTCCATATCGGTCCATAATTATATATAGCCCTCATATAAACCGATCCCCAGATTTGGCTTGTGGAGCCTCTAAGAGAAGCAAATTTCATCCGATCCGGCTGAAATTCAGTACATGATGTAAGTATACAGTCCACAACAAGTATAAATTGGTCCACAACGGTCCATAATTATATATAGCCCCAATATATCCCGATCCCCAGATTTGACCTCCGGAGCCTCGTGGAAGAGCAAAATTCATCCGATTCGGTTGAAATTTAGAGCGTGGTGTTAATATATGGCTTCAAACACCTATGCGAAAATTGGTCGAAATCGGTCCATAATTATATATAGTCCCCATATAAACCGATCCCCAGATTTGACCTCTGGAGCCTCGTGGAAGAGCAAAATTTATCCGATTCGGTTGAAATTTAGAACGTTGTTTTAATATATGGCCTCAAACACCCATGCAAAAATTGGTCCATAATTATATATAGCCCCCATATAAACCGATTCCCAGATTTGAACTCCGGAGCCCCTTGGAAGAGAAAAATTCATTCCATTCGGTTGAAATTTGGTGTGTGATGTTAGTATATGGTCTCTAACAATCATGCAGGAATTGGTCCATATCGGTTTATAATTATAAAGGGTGATTCTTTTGAGGTTAGGATTTTCATGCATTAGTATTTGACAGATCACGTGGGATTTCAGACATGGTGTCAAAGAGAAAGATGCTCAGTATGCTTTGACATTTCATCATGAATAGACTTACTAACGAGCAACGCTTGCAAATCATTGAATTTTATTACCAAAATCAGTGGCAGAAAATCCGCTTTTTTATCGACAAATTTTGTTCAGCGATGAGGCTCATTTCTGGTTGAATGGCTACGTAAATAAGCAAAATTGCCGCATTTGGAGTGAAGAGCAACCAGAAGCCGTTCAAGAACTGCCCATGCATCCCGAAAAATGCACTGTTTGGTGTGGTTTGTACGCTGGTGGAATCATTGGACCGTATTTTTTCAAAGATGCTGTTGGACGCAACGTTACGGTGAATGGCGATCGCTATCGTTCGATGCTAACAAACTTTTTGTTGCCAAAAAATGGAAGAACTGAACTTGGTTGACATGTGGTTTCAACAAGATGGCGCTACATGCCACACAGCTCGCGATTCTATGGCCATTTTGAGGGAAAACTTCGGAGAACAATTCATCTCAAGAAATGGACCGGTAAGTTGGCCACCAAGATCATGCGATTTGACGCCTTTAGACTATTTTTTGTGGGGCTACGTCAAGTCTAAAGTCTACAGAAATAAACCAGCAACTATTCCAGCTTTGGAAGACAACATTTCCGAAGAAATTCGGGCTATTCCGGCCGAAATGCTCGAAAAAGTTGCCCAAAATTGGACTTTCCGAATGGACCACCTAAGACGCAGCCGCGGTCAACATTTAAATGAAATTATCTTCAAAAAGTAAATGTCATGGACCAATCTAACGTTTCAAATAAAGAACCGATGAGATTTTGCAAATTTTATGCGTTTTTTTTTTTTTAAAAAGTTATCAAGCTCTTAACAAATCACCCTTTATATAGCCCCCATATAAACCGATCACCAGATTTGGTTTTGGAGCCTCTTGGAGGAGCAAATTTCAACCGAGTCAGTTGAAATTTGGTACATTGTGTTAGTATATGGCCGTTAACAACCATGCCTTACTAGGTCCATATCGGTCTATAGTTATATATAGCACTCAGATAAATCGATCCCCAATCACACAAAAAATGGTTCATATCGGTTCATAATTGTATATAGCCCCCATATAAAGCGACCGCCATATTTCAATTCTGGCTATCTAGACTTACCCATATATACCTTTTTTGTCTAACATATACAACGTATGGACTAACTTATGACAGCCTTAGTAGAAGTTTCTACGCAATTCATGGTGGAAGATACATAAGATTCGGCCTGGCCGAATTTTATGTATCTTATATTAATATTCTAATGGAATGTTTTTCCTCAAAAATTTTCCAAAAATTCGCATTTTAAAATTACCCATTAAATATAAAATAGCGAGTTATGCAAAAGTGAGTCAAATGATTCCTGTGCAGTTGGAACATCTCTGGGAGAACATTTTTGGAAGTGCTCTTAAGAAGAATTTCAATTTTTTCCAGGGACATTGTTGCTTGCGAATTGAAAAATTATCACGAGTTCAAAGATGGGCTATACCCGTCCAGATTTTGATATCGCCTTCTCAAAAATTAGAAGTGTGGGCGTGATTAATATTTTAGCCATACTCACGTACACTCACGATGGCAAAATCTTGCACACGCACACCCACGCACGATATTTTTGTTAGGAATCACCCACACTCTACAAAAGGAAGATCCGTAATCACGCACGATTAACGTTTAAAGACTCACGAACAGAATGTCGTGACTCACTAAAAATGTCGCGACTCACGAATAATTTTAGGAGTAATTCACCAGTGGGACCTGACGGAAAATACGAGCACTATTAAAATCGAAAGCGTTGTTAAGCTCTTAACATCTTAGGTTAATTTTTTTTACTGATTCAATCACGAAATAAATTGACCCAATTAAGTTTTTAATTAATATGTCTTCAATCGCAAAAATAATAGGTTAGGTTAGGTTAGGTTAAAGTGGCAGCCCGATTAAGATTCAGGCTCACTTAGACTATTCAGTCCATTGTGATACCACATTAACTAAAAGTACCTATTACATATGGGCACTTCTAGTTTTAACCGCTGAACCTTCTTGATTATTTTTCTTTGTTGAACCAACCAGATTGTTCCAAAAATATTAGCAGACTGCTTAAGTTAACGTTTTCCAGATCCGCCAGTAATCTGAAGCTATATGCTCCTAAAAGTTGCTTGCGCTTTACACAAAATGCAGGACACTCACACAAGAGGTGTTTAATTGATTCTTTTTCCTCCGCATCATGACAGCTCATACAATAGTCATTATACTTCGCGCCAATAGTTTTTGCAAAATCTCCTATCAGGCAGCGACCCGTTATAGCAGATATCAGGAGTGATACCTGACGTCTCGAGAACATTAGCATATCTAGTGTGCGGTTTAAGTTGAAATGGGGCCATATTTGCTTGGTGTCGTTACAACCCTTGCAATTCTCCCATCGAACATTTGCCATCATAACAGCCTTCTCACGCAGCATGAGCTTGCAGGTAGCTAGGGGCATACCAACAAATTCTAGTTCCCCTGGAATATGTAAGGTAGTCCCTAGCCTTGCCAACTCATCCGCTTCGCAGTTCCCCGGAATGTTCCTATGGCCAGGCACCCATATTAGGTGAATATTGTACTGCTCAGCCATCTCATTGAGAGATTTGCGGCAATCGATGGCCGTTTTCGAGTTGAGGAACACAGAGTCCAAGGATTTTATTGCAGGTTGACTGTCTGAGTATATATTAATGCCCACATTTTTTGGAACATTACTTCTCAGCCAATTCGCCACCTCTCTTATTGCTAATATTTCAGCCTGAAAAACACTACAGTGATTAGGTAATCTTTTCGCTATTTGAAGTTCCAGATCATTAGAATATACTCCGAAACCCACTTGTCCATCCAATTTGGAGCCATCAGTGTAGAAATCTATATATTCCTGATTCCCCGGGGTATGTGTGCACCACGCCTCACTGTTGGGGATTAGAGTCTCAAACTTTTTGTCGAAAAGTGGACTCGCCAAAGTGTAATCCACTACGTTAGGCACATCTGACATTATTTTGAGGACAGAACTGTGACCGTAACCATTTTCCGACCACAGCGATAGTTCGCGCAACCGCACAGCCGTTGTTGCAGCTGACTGTTTGGCCAAAATGTCTAAAGGCAATAGATGCATCATGACATTAAGGGAATTTGTTCCTGTCTTGCTGAATGCGCCTGAAATACACAAACACGCCATACGCTGAACTTTATCTAAACCAGTCGGTTTCTGAAGTGCCGGCCACCAGACTACAACACCATATAGCATTATAGGTCTAACCACTGCCGTGTATAGCCAATGCACAATTTTTGGTTTTAGTCCCCACTTTTTTCCTATTGCCTTTTTGCACGAGTACAAAGCTACAGTTGCCTTCCTCGCCCTTTCTTCAATATTAAGCTTAAAGTTCAGCTTCCTGTCCAAAATAACGCCAAGGTATTTTGCACAATCACCAAAGGGAATTTCAATACCCCCTAAGGAAATAGGCCTAACCGTGGGAGTTTTGCGATCTGTGCAGTACATGACTAATTTTGTCTTTGCAGGATTTACCCCAAGACCATTGTCTTTCGCCCATTGTTCAGTCATCCGGAGGGCCCTCTGAATAATATCTCTGATTGTGGATGGGAATTTTCCCCTGACTGCCAGAGCTACATCATCTGCGTATGCCACCACTTTTATCCTTTCTTTTTCTAGAGTAACCAGAAGGCTATTTATAGCAACATTCCAAAGAAGAAGTGATAGAACTCCTCCTTGGGGAGTGCCTCTGTTCACATACTTTTGTATGTTTGCTTGTCCTAGTGTGGCTGAAATACGTCTCTTCATTAGCAGTTCGTCTAACAGCCTGAGTATACATGGATCAACATTCAGAGCTGTCAGTCCATTTAATATCGAGCTCGGATGGACATTATTGAACGCCCCTTCGATGTCTAGAAACGCCACGATTGTGTATTCTTTGACAGATAGTGAGCTTTCAATAAAGCTGACTAGTTCATGTAGTGCGGTCTCAGTAGACCTGCCCTTCGAGTATGCATGCTGTCGTTTCGAGAACAAACTTGAATCGATGCTAGTTCTAAGATAAATATCTATCATCCTCTCCAGAGTCTTAAGTAGGAATGAGGATAAGCTGATTGGTCGGAAATCCTTCGCACTCGAGTGAGAGGCTTTTCCCGCTTTAGGTATGAAAACGACTTTTGTTTCCCTCCACTTTCCTGGGATATATGATAAGTTGATACATCCTTTATATATCACCGACAACCAGGGGATAATTTTGTCAGTTACAGCTTGTAACTCCGCCGGAGTAATTCCATCAGGTCCAGGGGATTTGAATGGTCCAAAGCTATTTAGCGCCCATCTTATTCTAGTTTCCGATACAATGTCCTCGACAGGAAACGACCGCTGAGCAACTGTGGCACCGCCAGTACATGGTTCAACCGTCTGATTTCCAGGAAAATGTGTGTCCAATAGTACCTCCAGCGTCTCCTCACTGGACGTTGTCCAATTGCCCTCCGATGTTTTAATGAAACCTGGAGCGGAGTTGGTGGATGCTAGAACCTTCCGTAGTCTGGAAGCCTCGGACGTATTCTCAATACTGCTGCAGTAAGCATTCCAAGAGTTATGCTGAGCCTTTCTCAGTTCTCGCTTGTATCCTCTCAGATTCTTCTTGTAAGCGTCCCAGTCCTCAGGGGCTCTGGTGGACTTTGCCTTGTTAAAGAGCTTCCTGCAGGATTTCCTCATATTACTTATTTCCGTAGACCACCATGGTGGTCGATGTTTCCCCCTTGGCTTTCCTCTAGGGCATGCAGCTTTCAGTGAGATGTTGAAGGCCTTAGTAATCCGCTCCACTGCGTGTTCGATATCTTGCACATTTCTCATATTTGTCTCTGTTATTTCCGGTATCATCATATTGAACGATTCCCTATACCTATTCCAGTCAGCTTTCCTAACATTTGGCGGAAATATGATCTTGGTGATATGAACATCAAATTTGAAACTGATGTAGCGATGATCTGAGAAGCTGTGTTCACTTAAAACCTGCCACTCAGATATCATTTCATTCAGTTCTTGCGAGGCCAAGGTGATGTCCAAAACCTCTTGCCTGTTTTTAGTGACAAAGGTTGGGACATCTCCCTTGTTGCAAACTACCAGATTAGTACGCAAAATAAACTCTATTAGCGACTCTCCCCTTGCATTAGTATCACTACTTCCCCATATACTATGATGTGCATTCGCATCGCATCCCATAATGAGTTTCGTCTTTGTTTTCAGTGACTCCTCCACTAAGGTCTTAACGGCATAAGGAGGCATCTCCCTGTCATGTCCCATGTAGACCGAAGATACCCAATATTTGCATTTGGCTATTTCTAAACTTGCAACGACAGTGTCTGTATTGCACATTGAAGGAAGCAGAAACAAGTTGAGCTCGTTTTTAGCAATTATACAGGCTCGATTTACATCATTACCAGTATACTGCAATAGTTTGAACCCCGGAGTACTTAATTCACATATTTTGTTTCTATAAACATATGGTTCTTGAATAAGAACTATGTCTATGTCCCCTTTCATCAGGAGAACTTTTAAGGCAGCACATGCAGCCTTACAATGATGAAGTTTTATCTGGAGGATCCGTAGGACCATCGAGATTTTCAACAACCGTCACATCAGCCGTTTCAATCGAGTCATCAAGAATGTCCTCTTCAGAGATATCGGTGACTCTCGCAATAACCATAGGTTCTACTTTGGTGAGTTCTGAGGCAGTAGAAGCCTCCTCACGCATACGGTATCTATCCATGTCTTCAAATGTCTTGGTATCCCCCTCGACTTCGCAAGAGGATCCGCTTACTTCTGATTCAGACAGAGGTTTGTCCATTTCTGAATCCTTTAGCTGATCGTTTTTATACACCTTCATTTGGATATAATGAAAGCCATAACATACACGGCCCTGGGACTTTGCTAGATGTGGCAAAGACTGAGTGTTCAATATAAACACTGCATGCCGTCTTGGCCCATCCACTTCATCCAAACGGCCAACCTTCCAATCAGCTGTTGGAAGATCTGGATTGCATTGTTTCAGTCTATTTAAAATAGATTCAGGGTCAGGAGGGTTTGCAGGTATCCACGCATGTGCTCTTGGTCTAGCCGGTATGTCTTTCTTCTCGACTAACTCTAGAGCAGCTCCTTCCCAAACTTCACCAATTAGTATCAGAGCAGCTTTAAAACATTCTATAGACCTCTGGTCCTCAAATGCGACTAGCTCAAATCGTCCTTGATACCAACCAGCCTCTTGGTGTCGAGGATCTGGGCCGGGAAACTTTTCCAGCACCTGTGAGTAGACGCCAGACAAAGCATTCTCAATTTCCCCCCATTTTTGCTTTGGAACCATACCGTCCAATGCTCCTTTATTTATGATAGCCATCACAAGGCTGTCTTTAGCAACTGAGGCAAACGATCGTTGATCCCTTTTGGAGGATGGCAGCTCATCCGGTGATCGTTCCCTTTTTCCAGCCTCAAGAATTCCTTGAGCCCATTTTAAGGAATCGCTTTGTTTAGCCGACAACGTGCTTGGGTCGACTGATCCTAATTTCTTTAGGATAAACAAAGCATTTCTGCGTTCTTTGAATCTCTTTCGTGAGGGATTACCTCCTTTTGATGCCGTTACCTTGGAAAAGGTCCGACTTGTCAAATTGTCGCCACCTGTCGACCCGTCTACAGGTCGACTAATTGGGCCTAACTCTTGGTCATTGCCCAAATTTATAACTCCAGTCGATTCCCGTCCACTGGGCCCTGAAGTTAGCAACCCAGTGGATGTCTTTGAATTTCTCTGCATGGTGGCCTAATATCCCACCACACTTGAAATTCGTAGTAGGTACTTATTACGATGATTTTATCCGCTATTAAAAAACACGTCCGTTCCGTTCGACGGTTGTTAAGTGATTCGCAAAAATAATAGTATCATTGGACATTAAAACATTGTTTTTTAAAAAATTAAATTGTTTAATTGATTCAATTACACAGTTAATTGATGTTGATTGCAAATCTCAATTAATGTTTTCAGAAAAAACGTAACTATTTTCAATTAATTTCTTGGTTTGATTAACAATTTGATTGTCTGAAATAAATGTTTAGTTAACAATAAAAACATTTCCATCACTTTTCATACCCTGTCCAACACTGTGGAACAGTCAAAGTCTAGGCAGCAATTTTAGTCCAATCGACTTCAAATTTGACACAAGTATGTGTTTTGGGTCAGGATAGAACCCTATTGATTTTGGAAGAAATCGTTTCAATTTTAGATATAGCTCCCATATATACATCTTTCGCCCGATTTCTACTAATATGGCGCCAGAAACCAAAATTTAAGCCCAATTTAATTTAAATTTTGTACAAGGAGTACAATTAATAGTGTTGTAAAATGTGCCGTTGAAATGTTTGGTTGAAATCGGTTCACGTGTAGATATACCTCCCATATATATCTTTTGCCTGATAAACACTTATATAGCCCCAGAACTTTAGAATTTCCTTACTTGTTTTTTACTAGCATTTATTTCCACCCCAGGGCATTAGCCGACTTAAATTTTAAGTCGATAGAAGTCTAACAAATGTTGTCCAGATCGTGTCACATTTAAATATATGTACATGGGAACAAAATACTTTTTATATAGCGCGGATTTGACGGATTTGATATGCTGTCAAAAATGTGGATCTACATATTATCCGGGGTATATTATAGTCGGCCCCGCCCGACTTTAGACTTTCCTTATTTGTTTTAATGGACTAAGTCTCAGGTGTTTGATCAATTAATTATACCCTTCGCCACTACTGTGGTACAGGGTATAATAAGTTTGTGCATTTGTATGAAACACCAAGAAGGAAAAGTCAGAGACCCATCGTTTAGTATACCGATCGGCTTAGAATTAAATTCTGAGTCGATTTAGCGATGTCCGTCCGTCTGTCTGTATATGTAATTTTGTGCACAAAAGTACAGCTCGCAATTTCAGTCCGATCATCCTCAAATTTGGCATAGGGCCGTTTCTTGGGACAGAGACAATCGCTATTGGTTTTGGAAAAAATCGGTTCAGATTTAGATATAGCTGCCATATATATTTATCCCCGATTTGGTCATAGTTAGCGTGTTTATCAACCGATTTTCTTGAATTACCGTACATCCAAATATTTTATGAATCTCGAAAATCTTGCAAAATATCAGCCAAATCGGTTTAGATTTAGATATAGCTCCCATATATATCTTTCGTCCGATTTAGACTCATATGACCACAGAGGCCAAAGTTTACTACCGATCTTCGTGAAATTTTGCACAGAGGGTAGAATTGACATTCTACCAATGCTTGGTAAATTTGATTGAAATCGGTTCAAATTTAGATATAGCTCCCATATATATCTTTCGTCCGATTTGAACTTATATGGCCACAAAATCCAGAGTTTTTCCGTGATTTGCTTCAAATTTTGCACAAGGAGTACGTTTAATAGTATCGTTAAGTGTGTCAAATTTTGTTAAAATCGGTTCAGATTTAGATATAGCTCACATATATATCTTTCGCCCGATTTGGACGTATATGGTCTCAAAAGCCAGAGTTTTGCCCTGACTTACTTCAAATTTTGCACAAGCGGTACTTTTAATGATACTATTGTATGTGCCAAATATGGTCAACATCGATTCAGATTTAGATATAGCTCCCATATATATCTTTTGTCCGATTTGAACTTATATGGCCTCATAATCCAGGGTTTTGCCGTGATTTGCTTCAAATTTCGCACAAGAAGTACGTTTAGTAGTATCGGTAATTGTGCCAAATTTGGTTGAAATCGGTTCAGATTTAGATATGGCTCCCATATATATCTTCCGTCCGATTTGCACTCATATGACCAGGGGGCCAAAGTTATGCTCCCATTTACGTGAAATTCCCATATATACGTACACCAGAGTTGGGGAAATATGGTAGACTGTTACACATTTTAGACCCATTTTCAATGGAAGTTTCCTCCAATTAACTGGATAGCGTTAGCCGATTTAAATTTTAATTCTAGAGATTTTGTAGAAGTAAAAAAATTGTCTCCTTTATATAGCTTCCAGCAAATGTGAAGTAGTTGAGATGGTAACATCTCATAGGGATGAAGGGTATAATATAGTCGGCCCCGCCCGACTTTAGACTTTACTTTCTTGTTATACCCTGCGCCACACTGTGGAACAGGGTATTATAAGTTAGTGCATATGTGTTTTTAATAGAAAAGTTTAACATTTGCAATCATTCACTTAATTAACTTAATGTTTCCATCTTGATTAAAAAGTTAATTGTATGAGTTAATTTATTAATTGAAAAAAATTTTCATTTCAATCAACTTTTTTATTGGAAATATTTTGGAGATAACTTTTTTCTGTGTAAACTTATAAACGAATTCAACTCGTAAGCGCTATTATGTTAGTGAGCGGGATTATATTCGTGAGTGTTTTTGTTCGTTATTCACGCACACTCACGAAAAGATTATTTTCGTGACTCACGCTCACGCATGACATTGGTTAGTTAATCACGCACACTCACGCGGTGAAACTCTGGTGTCATTTAAATCCATATCTAAATTTGAACCAATTAGGCTGGTATGTTCCAAGTTTTACGAGGATCCCAAACATTCGGATGTAAGAAATTAGAAGAGGACAATCTGCATTGTCTTTCAGTCGAAATAGCATCTATGTCAATTTTGAGGACGATAGGAATTGAACTGTGAGCTTTACTTTGCACACAAAAATACATGAACAGGCAGACAGACGGACATCGCTAAATCGATTCCGAATTTAATTCGAGCACGATTGGTTTAGTTAAACGAAGGGTTTCAGACTGGTCCTGCTGGGCGTTACATACAAACGCCTACATGGATCATTACCGGTGTACTTTGCTATTCAATCAGGATCATGTTTAACCTTAGATGTTTAATCTATTCACACTATAAAAGTTATGATGGATTCCCTGCAAATAAAAGCCACGTCTGGGTGGTACTTCATCATGCATACCTGAACGCAATATGCATTGTATTGAGCCTTGATAGCCATAACATAAACCACAGCCGCAATAACTGGATCAAAAGCATTGTGGAGGAATTTTTAAATTGAATTTTCTTTGAGTATCAAATTCCTAACTCGGTTGCATGTCCTATCTAAATGCATTTCCGCAAAGAATCAACAGTTGTGTGGGTGCGTGTGTGCGTATGTGAATCACAATGGCAAGCGCTCATATTCCATCAATCGCATGTTTCCATAGTTGGTCGGTCACCCATGTCTTACGTATGGAACGTGACTTGTGGAAATCAATTAAGATGTTTCATAGGAAAATAACCGACCTAGGACACATTGCAAATTTGTTGGCCAAAACTCAAGTGGACCAATTAATATTGGGTGGGGAGTGTGTGAGGCCTCTTTTATTACCGAACCATGAGCATTATGGCTTAAGACACGCAAAACATTCCGGTGGAAATTTATGTGTGTACTTATAAGTTTTTATTCATTTATTTATTATTATATTGAACATGTTCTCTCTTTTACGGCAAGCACACGAATATTGGTATTAAAATTTGCTTTAATAAATCAATTATAGTATGGCAGTGGGGTGGTGGGATATATTAAATGTGAGTCATAAATAAATTTATTTATTTATTTATTTATTTATTCAGTCTATGGAATACATTCCTTACAGACTAGCAATTCTTAAAATAAATTAAGTCTAAAATAGAATTAAAACTATTTAGGGAAATTGAAAAATCTAAATCAAAGTTATTATTTAACCCTGGAAAGTCATCCTTATTTTTTGTACACTAACGTCATCCTTCGTCATTTTGACTACGGCATATTTCAAGACGCTATAATTTGCATTGTGAGCAAAAATGAGAACCAAATTTGAGAATATTTTCTTATTCAATATGTTTTTAATTAGTATACAACAAAAATTCATAAAATAGTTTAATTAGTATAGCTTAAATTTACCATTTCCCAATCGACTAAAATACATTTTAGATCGAAATTGAAATTATGCGTCGTCATTTTGACGAAGGATGACTGTCCAGGGTTAAATTATTAAATTCTTTAAGAGATCTTAAAATTGGTTCCGAAGATCCATAGTTTGTTCTATGAGGAGGAATTGCAAAATAATCATGCTTTCGCAAACAATGTATTGGTACATTAAAACCAATCAACTCTAAAAGAGACGGACAATCTATAAATCCATTAATTATTTTATAAATAAACAAAACTGAAAACTTTAATCTACGCGATTGAAGAGAATCCAAATGAATTAACCTACACCTAGCTTCATATGAAGGCAAAGGATCAGTAAAAGGCACCGACAATAATGCAAACTTTATAAACTTTTTCTGCAATTTTTCAATTCGATCGCAATGGACAGTATATATAGGATTCCAAACAATAGCGGCATATTCCAGCCTAGATCTCACAAAGCTAGTGTATAGTATTTTTCTTGTATATGGATCTACGAATTCCTTAGAATTCCGTTTAACAAATGCCAACATCGAATAAGCCTTTGGCATTATATAATCTATATGCAATTTGAAGGAAAATTTAGCATCAAAAACTACCCCCAAATCACGAACATGATCAACCTTTAGCAGCTCCTGATTATTTATAAAATACGAAGAATTCAGGTCATTAATTCTTCTCGAGTAGGATAGATATACGCATTTAGACACATTCAAAGGCAATAAATTCAATTCACACCACGAGAATAATCTATCCAAATCAGATTGTAGCAAGAATACATCAGATAAGGACTTAATATTTGCAAATATCTTAATGTCATCTGTATAAATCAAACAGTTAGCAAAATGGCAACAAAATATAACATCATTAAGGAATAATATAAATAAGAAAGGACCAAGAATACTACCTTGGGGAACTCCAGACGTAGCAATATAGGGTTCCGATATTGAAGCATCCACATAAACAAAACATTTTCTCATATTTAAATATGACCGTAACCACTGCAGTAAACTCGAGTGGAAACCAATTTTGTAAAGCTTTGCAAGCAAAATGTTATGTGAAACTTTATCAAAAGCTTTGCAGAAATCCAAGTATATAGTGTCAACTTGGTTCCCCTTTTCTAGACTATTTAAACAGAAATTAGTAAATACTAATAAATTTGAAACTGCCGAGCGATTCTTTACAAACCCATGTTGAACATCTGAGATATGATGCCGTACTGTCGAAACTATTCTTTCATAAACTAAATGTTCTAAGATTTTAGATATATTAGACAATTTGGAAATTGGCCTATAATTACGAATATCCCCCTTCAAACCAGACTTGAAGACAGGCGTAACAGACGCAGTTTTCCAATTATCTAAAAATAAACCATTTCTTAAAGATAAATTAAAAATATATTGTAGAGGTCCAGAAATAGATGAGGCACATTTCTTCAAAAATAAAGAAGAAAGGCCATCCATATCTGACCTCACCGAATCATTAAGATTTAACAATGAATTCCAAACATCATCCAGTGAGAACTGGATCAAACCCATATCTAGAACAGAGCTAACATTTTCTAAGATTCTAGAATCCAACTCATTTAAATCGAATTTCTGAAAATTAGAACTAAAAAATTTAGCAAATAAATTTGCCTGAGATTGCGATGAATCTGCAAACACTTCATCCATATGCATTGAAGAAGGAAAATCACTATGTCCTTTCTTACATTTAATAAATTGCCAGAACGATTTTGGATTACTTTTTATTTTGCCTTCATAATCAGAGATGTATTGTTTATAAAGAAACTTATTTAAGAATAAAAATTCCCGTGAATAGTGTTCATGAAGCCTTTTACTTTCAGCAGAATTAGTGGATTTATGGATTTTATGGAATTTATTTCTTAGATTTTTTAGCTTTTTCAAACCATTTGTATACCATGGAAGTTTATGATTACAACGCTTAAGCCGCGGTATATGCAAATTAATGATATCCTTCAATTTCCCAAGAAATAAAGTATAGCAACTTGAAACACACTTATCTCTAAACAAATGAAACCAATCAATTACATTAATAATTTCATTAATTAAATCAAAATTAGCAATAGAATAATTAAAAATATCATCAATTTGACAAGTAGTATTAGGAAAACAGTAAAATTCAATTTTGAGAGACATAGGTACATGATGTCTATCAGAAGCACTGATTGGATGAGCACACTGCTCTACAAGAAATTCTACGTTTTGAGTTATAAAAGCCAGATCCAAAAGTTTACCACGAGCATTAAATAGAGGATTAATTTGATAAAGATCCAAAGCATACATGTTATCAATAAAACTTATTTCAATAGTAGAATTTACATTATTTGGATAAAAAATATTTGAATTTATGGAATTAGACCAATCTAAATTACATAAATTGAAATCACCTAAAATTAAAGAGCCAGCTGAATCATTATCAGGGACCAGGCTAGTGATATTAAAAATATGAGCATCATATAAAGTTTGATGAGAACCAGGTGGTATATATGATACAATAATAAATAATACAGATTTAGAACCAATTAGTTTAATACAAAGTTGATCAAGTAATGAATCATTATTTACCAAAGGAACTTCAGCAGAAATTAAAACTTTTCTTACTGCAATTAATACACCACCACCTCGAGAGTGACCAGTCTTAACAGGGTCACGATCTTTACGGTATATATTGTAGATATTCATATCGAAAAATTCACTATTCAGAAAATCCGGGTTGAGCCATGTCTCAGTTAAAACAATAACATCGAACTCTGATTGAGACGTTTCCATAAACAGTTCATCGCATTTCGTTCTCATTCCACCAATATTTTGATAGTAAACACGGAGCAGGGAAAATTCTACTGGTTTTATGCTCCCGGTATATCCGTCCGAGTGTTTTGAAAATTCACAAAAGGACGAATTTGCACATTAGCAGGCCATAGCGATGGTGTAAATACTGCATTATAAAATCCAGGCGAAATACCCACTTTAAAATTTATGCTCCTTAATTCATTCAGATTAGCATCCTTTTTGACTAATTTATAGCAAGTAAAGTTTTTGGCATCAATCTTAAGATGTTTTGCTAAGTAGTTTATAATCTCTTGTTCAGTAACTGTAGGACGGAACGAAGAGATATGAACCCATTTCTTTCTAACAACAACTTCCAGTTCTTCATTATCATTTTGCCCAATAACAGCCTTTTTACGATTTTTTCTTGGCTGTACAGTATTCCACTGTAAATTGTTTGCTGGTATGTTATTATTAACACCACCAACAGTTTCCAAAGCAGCAGTATCTATGTTAGCAGCAGTATCTATGTTAGCAGCAGTATCTATGTTAGCAACGGTATCTATGTTAGCAGCACTATCTATGTTCACAACATGCAACTCTTCAATAGTAACAGCATCCATTCTCTTATTAGAACCAACAACAGGCATAGTGATATTAGCAGACTCAATAGGCTTAACAGGTACACACAAGCTATTCTCATCAATTGGGAGAGCATTAGAGAGAGAATCCAATGATAACGCAGATAATGTATTTGGCACAACTGATGTAGATGACAAACCAGTATTAGAACAAGAAGCAGCATTGTATGAAATATTTGCAGTTGTGTTAGATCGATCAATAAACACAGTAAGCATACTCTTAAGCTCTTTTATTTCTCCAGAAAGTAGAGAGATAGAGGCAACCAAATCACTGGATACGAGCAAGCATTCATTGCAATTGTAAACACAATTTTTCGTTTTTTTAACAGTTTCTAATGTACTTTGTTCATTAACTCCAGAACAAAAGTAATGAAATTTAGCTTTGCAGATGTTACATCTCACATATTTTAAAGATTGCAGAGATTTAAAGCATTTAACACAGATATTATTCGTGGACACAGAAGCCATTAAAAAACGTCTAATCACGATGAATGACAAAAGAGAACTGAACTAATTGCAAGAGTTATACTGCAAAATACCTTAGATTTTCAAACATATCGAATAAAAATTGAGGCTCAAATACACGGTTGACACTCGAGTTAAAAATAATCTACCAAAATTTGGAGCAAATTTTATTACTATAGAACATTTTGTGAAAATTTTATTACTCTAGAAATTTTTGTCAACATTTTATTTCTATAGAAAATTTTGTGAAAATTTTATTTCTATAGAAAATTTTGTAAAATTTTTATTTTTATGGAAAATTTTTATTTTTTATAGAAAATTTTGTCATATCTTCATTTCAAATCTTCATTTCTGTATTATATATCTATAGAAAATTTTATCAAAATTTTATTTCTATAGAAAATTTTGTCAAAATTGTATTTCTATAGAATTTTTTTTTATTTTTATAGAAAATTTTGTTTTAGTAGAAAATTTTGTCAAAAATTTTATTTTTATGGAAAATTTTTCTTTTTTATAAAAAATTTTGTCAAAATTTTATTTTATGTGAAATTTTGTTAAAATTTTATTTTATATAAAGTTTTATCCTATCTTCATTTCAAATCTTCATTTCTGTATTTTATTTCTATAGAAAATTTTGTCAAAATTTTATTTTATGTGAAATTTTGTTAAAATTTTATTTTATATAAAATTTTATCCTATCTTCATTTCAAATCTTCATTTCTGTATTTTATTTCTATTGAAAATTTTATCATTTTTGTTTTGTTATTGTTGGTTTTGTTCTTTAAGCATTGTTGTTCTTTTTTTTATTTCAGCTTAAAACCATGCATTGACTAAACTACAAGTGTAGCTCAACCAACAGAGGAAAAGAAAAAGGAATAGAAAATTTTGTCAAAATTGTATTTCTATAGAAAATTTTGTCAACATTTTATTTCTATAGAAAATTTTGCAATAGTTTATTTATATAGAATATAGAAAATCCAACATAGAGTTAGTTGGAGAGGAATATTTTGCAAATTTTACCAAAACATGAATAATTCTACCAATCTACCAAACAGTAAAAAATCTACTTTTTTTGATAGAATTCTACCAACTTTGGCAATTGTGTTACCATATACTCAAGAAGTCATATAAAAACAAGTAATCAAAGTCTAAAGTCGGGCGGGGCCGACTATATTATACCCTTCACCATTATGTAGACCAAAATTTGTGTTACCATCTCAACTCCTTCAAATTTGTTGGGAGTTATTATCAAGGTTTATATTCCCATATACAAATATTTATATCTGAAATGATTTGGAGACAATTTTTTGTACTTCTACAAAATCGCTAAATTAAAAATTAAATCGGCTAACACCCTGGGATGAAACACGATGTTGGTAAAAAAATATGGGAAATATAAAGCTAGAACAATTTAGATGCAAAATAGCATTTATGATTTATCGGGCGATACATACATATGTATTCGAGATATAGACAATTTGAGTAATATTTACAATTTTTGAAACATTCTACCAAACTTCCCCTACTCTGGCGTACATATATATGAGAGCTATATCTAAATATGAACCGATTTTGACCAAATTTGACATGCATAGTTAGAATAATAATCCTGCTATCTCAGCAAAAAAACGTAAATGGGAGAATAATTTTGGCCTCCGTGGTCATATGGGTGTAAATCGGGCGAAAGATATATATGGGAGCTATATCTAAATCTGAAGCGATTTCGACCAAATTTGGCACACTTAGCGATACTATTAAACGTACTCCTTATGCAAAATTAACGTTCTCGATATACAATTAGCAACTCAGGCCAAAACTCTGGCCTTTGGAAGTCATATAAGTGCAAATCGGACGAAAGATATATATGGGAGCTATATCTTAATCTGAACCGATTTGGCTGATATTTTGCATATCTTACGAAAACCCCAAAATATTTGGCTGCCCGAAATTTTGAGAAAATACGTTGATAAATACGTTAATTAAGACCAGATCGGTGATAAATATATATGGCAGCTATATCTAAATCTGAACCGATTTCAATAGCGATTGTCTTTGCGCCCATGTAAAACTCTGTGCCAAATTTCAGGACGATCGGACTTAAACTGCGAGCTGTACTTTGCACACAAAATTACATATACAGACGGACGGACAGATAGACAGACAGACGCACATACCTAAATCGACTCAGAATTTAATTCTAAGCCGATCGGTATACTAAACGATGGGTCTCAGACTTTTCCTTCTTGGCGTTACATACAAATGCACAAACTTATTATACCCTGTACCACAGTAGTGGTGAAGAGTATAAAAATCGGTACACATGCGGGCTTTATTAAAAAATTGAGCGACACATACGAAATTAAGCACGAACCCAAAATACTTAAAGATTTCAAATTTCAAGGAAATCGAATAAAAATTAAGACTTCGATGCCCCCAAACATCGAGAAATCGGTATTATGGGGTTTATATCAAAACATGGGCCCATATATATAATTTAGCTCATCTCTATATTATAAGCCCATAATATATCGAGATATCAAAAATAAAATCGAAAAACCGATGCATCGGAGGACTTATGGGGGCGATATATACGAAATTTAGCACAGCTCATAATGAACCCATACTACCTCAAGATTTCAAAGTCCGAGCAAATCTAAAAAATTTCGGCTTCAATTCCCTCAAGAAATCATATCGTTCTGTATAGAGGCTATTTCAAAATATGGACTGACATATGCAGAATAAAGCACAGGTCTTTACGATCTATAGATTTTACATTTCAAGAAAATCAATTACATTTCAAACAAGTATATACAGCAGTAAGTTCAGCTGGGCCGGATCTTAAATACCCACCACCATGAACCAAATATTACATTTTCCTCTCAAAATTTCAGGGGGGTTTGATGACAGATATTTTCCCAAGCAGATCAGTTCAGCCAGTACACATCCCGAAGATACATGTGAAGATTTTACCCACACGGACGAAAAAGACTGTTTTTCATATGTTTGGGTGTAAAAATAATATGTTTGGAACTCAAATTTTTTAATACAATATTTTTAAGTGCAAGTATATAATGTACATAAACGAGCATAACATGTTTGGGACATATATGTTAATATGTTAGAACATATTATGTTTGGGACATAAAATGTTTGTAAATATAACATGCTTAGATGCAAACATCTATTAATTTGGAAATAGCCTATAAACATATATGTGTTTAGAACCAGAGACCTAGAGAGTATGCTGCAAGTAGGGAGCCACAGTGGTGCAATGGTTAGTATGTCCGCCTTGCATACACAAGGTCGTGGGTTCGATTCCTGCTTCGACCGAACACCAAAAAATTTTTCAGCGGTAGATTATCCCACCTCAGTAATGCTGGTGACATTTCTGAGGGGTTCAAAGCTTCTCTAAGTGGTTTCACTGCAATGTGGATCGCCGTTCGGACTTGGCTAAAAAAGGAGGTCCCTTGTCATTGAGCTTAACATGGTATCGGGCAGCACTCAGTGATAAGAGAGAAGTTCACCAATGTGGTATCACAATGGACTGAATAGTCTAAGTGAGCCTGATACATCGGGCTGCCACCTAACCTAACATATTAACACATATGTCCCAAACATATTATGCTAGTTTATGAACATTATATGATGGCACTTAAAAATATTATGTTAAAAAGTTTGAGTTCCAAACATATAATTTTTACACCCAAACATATGAAAAAGAGTCTTTTTCGTCGGTGTAGTCGTAAATCTTCGATGTGTAACAAACAGAATGGCACCCCAATCTTTAGTCTATGGTGATCGATATAAGAAGAGTGTAGAAAATTAATTTTGGAAAGGCATTTCCTATTTCTGAATAAATTTTAGCTTTATAGTCAAGTTACAAAAATTTATTTATTTAAAGACGATTTCAATATTTTTAAATACATTTTTCCAAATTTTATTGAGAAAGCTTACTTCAGTTCAAAAGAAAATTTTTGCACGTGAAGATTCCCATTTTTAGCTCGAATAACCTTACTCCTAAAATAAACTGGCTTCATTGAAAACTTCATAGATTAAGGAAATAAAGTTTGAAGTCGAGAAATGTGTCTTCAATGGTAAGCAATTTTTCGTATTTTAAGGACTTAAAATCATTACACTTACGACAATATTTTTTTTTCAGTGTACAGATAGACAAACGAACATTCCCAGTTCTGGTTGATTTACAATTTATGAAAGGATTATACATAGTTATATTTTTTTTCAAACTCAAGTGAAAGTACTTTATATTTATTCATTATCCATTGTCCTTAAAGTATCTGCAATAAAGGCATCAATACACCAGTTCAAAATTAAATTTTTGTTAGTATAGAAAACAAAAACATTTTGTTCATTCTTGTTTTTTTTTTTCATTTCATCTTCTTTTCATTTTTGGACATTTCTTTTCGGCTGTCTGCTAAAATTCTCACCATTAAAATCAATTTTGTTTACACAATCAACGGGAAAAACAACAGGGAATTTTTTTCGCCCCTCCAAATTTAATCGTCTATAAGTGTAAAAGCAATGAAGATATTCTTCGTTGCCCATGAAAAATGTGAACATGAACCATGCCACACATGGTCATCAATAATTTAAATGTAATAAAGACGTTAATATTTTATTACAACGTTGGTGGTATTTTTATGATTTTATGGACTACTTGTAAAAGTGCTCATGATAATAAGGCATGCTTAGATTAGATCAATGTGCAACCAACCAATTGGAAAATGTCAGAGCCATTGAAATGATATTTGTATGTTGAACAGAAAAAAATGGAAATTGTCAATAATTACGAAACTTTGGCCAGGCCGACCATGTGGAGGCCTCCCTCCCACATGGATTGTGTACAAAGTTCTATTGCAGACTTTTGTTCACAATCGAGTCTTGCTTAGCATAAAGATGCAATTCTCCGGAATGAATTGTCCAAATGTTGATAAACTTTTCAACGATGTTGTTTTGTCCTTAAAATTAAGTGAATCGACTTAAAATGGGTATCTTACGACATAAAGGAAAATTGTGTTGTCCTTTTAAACACTTTATTTTAAAAGAGTTTTTACTTGAAACGTAGAATAATTTCTACTTGAAGTTGATTCGGAATTTTGAAATTTAAGTTTTCATTAGCATGGATTTTGATAGCATATAAAGAAAAACAAGTATATACGGCCGTAAGTTCGGCCAGGCCGAATCTTATGTACCCTCTACCATGGATTGCGTAGAAACTTCTACGAAAGACTGTCATCCAAAATAGAATTACTTGGGTTGGGTTGTGGTTGTTAACATAGTTTTATAAATTGTTAGTTAGTCCATACGTGGTATATATTAGACAAAAAAGGTATGTATAGTTAAGTCTACAAATAATTACGAATCGATATGGACTTTTGCACGGTACGTAGAGAGCCAGAATTGAAATATGAGGGTCGCTTATATGGGGGCTATATACAATTATGAACTTGATATGGACCAATTTTTTGTGATTGGGATCGATTTATCTAAGGGCTGTATATAATTATAGGCCGATATGGACCTAGTTAGGCATGGTTGTTAACGGTCATATACTAGCACAATGTACCAAATTTTAACTGACTCGGATGAAATTTGCTCCTCCAAAAGGCACCGGAGTTCAAATCAGGGGATCGGTTTATATGGCGCCTATATATGATTATGGGCTGTTATATGGACTTTTGGCATGGGTGTTAAACACCATAACATACCACCACGTACCAATTTTCAACCAGACCGGATGAATTTTGCTCCTCCAAAAGGCACCGGAGTTCAAATCAGGGGATCGGTTTATATGGGGGCTATATATAATTATGGACTGATATGAACCAATTCCTGCATAGTTATTGGATACCATATACTAACATCACGTACCAAATTTCAACCGAATCGGATGAATTTTGCTCTTCCAAGGGGCTCCGGAGGACAAATCTGGGGATCGGTTTATATGGGTGCTATATATAATTATGGACGGATGTGGACCAATTTTTGCATTGTCATTAGAGACCATATACTAACACAATGTACCAAATTTCAGACGGATCGGATGAAATTTGCTTCTCTTAGAGGCTCCGCAAGCCATATCGCGGGATCGGTTTATATGGGGGCTATATATAATTATGGACCGATGTGGACCAATTTTTGCATGGTTGTTAGAGACCATATACTAACACCATGTACCAAATTTCAGCCGTATCGGATGAAATTTGCTTCTCTTAGAGGCTCCGCAAGCCAAATCGGGGGATCGGTCTATATGGGGGCTATATATAATTATTGATCGATGTGAACCAATTTTTGCATGGTTGTTAGAGACCATATACTAACACCATGTACCAAATTTAAGCCAGATCGGATGAAATTTGCTTCTCTTAGAGCAATAGCAAGCCAAATTTGGGGGTCCGTTTATATGGGGGCTATACGTAAAAGTGGACCGATATGGCCTATTTGCAATAGCATCCGACCTACATCAATAACAACTACTTGTACCAATTTTCAAGTCGATAGCTTGTTTCGTTCGGAAGTTAGCGTAATTTCAACAGACGGACGGACGGACATGCTCAGATCGACTCAGAATTTCACCACGACCCAGAATATGTATACTTTTTGGGGTCTTAAAGCAATATTTCGATGTGTTACAAACGGAATGACAAAGTTAATATACCGCCATCCTATGGTGGAGGGTATAAAAATATGAAAAAAAAAAAAATCAAATCAAAAATTAAATCAAAATTTGTTTCTCGAATCCAAGCTCAAATTTAAAGAGAATTGCTTCTTTATCTCGGAATTAACACCAAAATCATTGGGTTCAAGACAAAATCTTTAGAAACTATTTTTCCAGTGTGGGTTGTGATAGAAGTTGCATTGTTTTCATTATTTGTTGATTAGAAAATTTTCTCAAAATTTTATTTCTATAGAAAATTTTGTCAAAATTTTATTTCTATAGAAAATTTTGTCAAAATTTTATTTTTATAGAAATTTTGTCAACACTTTATTATTTATTTATTGTTTAATTTATTATAATTACAAATTACTATAAACTTGTTTATACGGGCACTAGCAACTAGAGGCTATCGGCCTAAAAACTTTATTTTTATGGAACATTTACAAAATTTTATTTCTATTGAAAATTTTGTCAAAATTTTATTTTTATAGAAAATTTTGTCAAAATTTTATTTCTATAGAAACTTTTGTCAAAATTTTATTTCTATAGAAAATTTTGTACAGATTTTATTTCTATAGAAACTTTTATCAAAATTAATTCTATACAATATTTTGTCCAAATTTTATTTCTATAAAAAATTTTGTCAAAATTTTATTTCTATAGAGAATTTTGTCAAAAATTTATTTCTATAGAATATTTTGTCAAAATTTTACTTCTATAAAAAACTGTGTCAAAATATTATTTTGTCCATATTTTATTTCTATAGAAAATCTTGTCAAAGTTTTATTTTTATAGAAATTTTTTCAACATTTTATTTCTATAGAAAATTTTGACAAAATTTTACTTCTATAGCAAATTTTGTCAACATTTTATTTCTATAGAAAATTTTCTCAAAATTTTATTTCTATAGAAAACTTTTACAAAATTTTATTTCTACAGAAAAATTTATTTCTATAGTCAATTTTGTCAAGATTTTATTTATATAGGAAATTTTGTCCAAGTTTTTATACCCTTCATCACTACTGTGGTACAGGGTATAATAAGTTTGTGTATTTGTATGTAACGCCAAGAAGGAAAAGTCAGAGACCCATCGTTTAGTATACCGATCGTCTTATTATTGAATTCTGAGTCGATTTAGCTATGACCTTCTGTCTGGTCATGTATTTTTGTGCAAAGTACAGGTCGGAGTTTGAATCCGATCATGTTCAAATTTGGCATAGCATCTTTTTTCGGGACAAAGACAAACGCTATTGATTTTAGAAAAAAAAAATCGGCTCAGATTTAGATATAGCTGCCGTATATATCTATCACCGATCTGGTCATAATTGGCGTGTTTATCAACCGATCTTTTTCAAATTCCGTACATCCGAATATTTTATAAGTCTCGAGAAACGTGCACAATACCAGCCAAATCGGCTCAGATTTAGATATAGCTCCCATATATATCTTTCGTCCGATATGCACTTATATGGTCCCAGAAGCCAGAGTTTTTCCCTGATTTGCTCACAATTTTGTACAAGAAGTACAATTATTATTGTCGTCAATTGTGACAAATTTAGTTGAGTCGAAAGCCTGTTTCGTTCGGGAGTGATTTCAACAGACGGACGGAAGGACGGACATCGGACTCAGAATTTCACCTATACACAGAGTATGTAATGTACTTTATGGGGTCTACGAACAATATTTCGATGTATAAAAATAAATAAATTTCTATATAATAAATTTCCATGACTGCAAAGTGCCTTTAGGTTAGGTTAGATATTTTCAGAGTCACTTAGACAATTCAATCCATTGTAATACCACAGTGGTAAACTTCTCTATTATCGCCGAGTGCTGCCAGATTCCAAATTTAGGTCAATATGTTAACAAGGGACCAGCTTATTATATCCGAATCCGAACGGCGTTTCACGTTGCAATGAAACCACTTAGAGAAGCTTCGAAATACTCAGAAATATCACCAGCATTACTGAGAAGGGATAGTTCACCGCTGAAAAACTTTTTGGTGTTCGGTCTAAGTGAGCCTGAAACATAGGGCTGCCACTATACATAACCTAACCTAACTGACAGGCTGCCACTTAAAGCTAACCTAAATGCAATTCTCCAGCAATATTTGACTCCTATCTAAACTACTTCAAACAATAATTCGATATTCCAAAACAAAAGGAGAAGAGAAAAAACTATAAAATGTTATCAAAACTTGTCCTTAGATACCATAGTCTATGGTAAAATACCAAAAACTATGGTAGCGTCCAATGTAAATGATGATGTGGCCACCGACCACACATTTGTTTTATTCTAAAATTCAATGTAACTCATTTAGACATTTTGGCTATATCTATGTAAGTTCCACCATCACCTTCGTCCCACTTTTGTTTACAGAAATTGTTTTCTAAATAGGAAATTCGCCATACCTGGTCTGTATGGGGGAAAATGAAAATACTTTCTGGTACACTCAACAGCTAACAGCTTTCGTTCGCTAAAAGTTAAGCAAATTATTTTGTAAAATGGACTACGTTGCCGGTGTTGCGATGCCTTTTGACCATTAAGACTAAATCTATTTTAGTTTCCATTGTTGTGTAGTTTTGAGTGGCCACTACCAAAAACAATGCAAAACCCCACTTCTAATGTGTGGGGCGAAAAGAAATAAGAGGTACTTCAAATAGCTCAGCGTATGGGTGATTATTATAGATTTATGATAATAATAAATAGGCTATGGGTTGTTTGAAAAGTTCATTATAATGGAATGTGCACGTAATGAAATTGAGGGAAGTAGAAAATAGAAGACATAGTCATTGCGAAGATATTAAGAGTGAATGCAATTCTGGTCGAAATGTAAAATGTGCCTTAGAGTGCTCATCAATGCCGTAGTCGTTTAAGAGATGACTATTAAAATCTGCTGGAAATTTGATGAGGAGAGAGGTTAAATCAATTTGCATTCTAGCAAATGTGAAGGGCGCCTTTTATCTTTAAGGGAATCCATACACCCAGAAAAAAGTGTCTTTGAAACTAAAGGAAAAAATTTTCATCAATATAGTTTATCCATTTTATTTCCATTAAGGTAAATTTTTGTGAAAAATAATAAAATTTACTCGTTTCAGTAAAAAAACTCCTAAACTGTAAGCAGTTAGGAATAGTTCATTAACTAGAATAAGGCATGGAATTTTACTCATACTATTTTCTTCGCTGGGTATAAGAATTTACTACTGAAAAAGAAAATTTTATTCACCGATAACAAAGCATTCGTAAAAATAAACAAAAACCGAACTAAAACCAAATTTCCTCAAAATTAGTAAAATTTCTTATAAAATGATAATTGCGACTTCCTTTATAACAGAAAGTTTTTCATACATACGAACAACAGTTGGCATAGAAAAATATTTTAGTTCATTCGTACTAAGAAGTATGCAATCCTTTCAAAACTTAAGGAAACACACTTGTTAGAATATAGGAAAAATTTCCTAAATTTCTATTGTCTACCTGTAATCGATACCTGTCATCGTAATCGATGTGTTTGCGCGTGGGTGTAATCGATATATTTGCGCGTCGGTTGTTTTTTTAGTTGGAATCGCATTGTTTTGGTATACGGAGAGATTGTTAAAAAATAATATGGTAAAATAATATAATAAATAACAAATAAAATATATAAAATATTTGTTATTTTAAATTAGTGAGAAAAATTTTCGTTTTTTTCAAATAAATCTATCAATGTTCGTGATAGTGTATAAAGAAAGAAAACACCAGCAGAATAACAACCCTTTCATTTGTCTTCATTTTGGAATCTTCAATTATCAGGTAATATTCAGTGACGCTAACCTTTTGCAACAAAAATGTTTTATGATTTTTTATATTTAGGTATTGAAATTGTAAAAGGAGGACAAAATCGTTAGGCAGCAACTTATTAAAAGTGAAAAGTACAAGAAGAAGAAAAAGTGCGTTTTACAGTTGATAATATCACACGGAAATTGGAAATAGTGGAATAATAAACTAATATTTCAAAGAGATTCGATGCTGTTGATTCTTAATAAATATATTCAATATATTAATAAAACATGTCTTTTATTGAAGATAAAATTGCTTATAGAAATAAATAAAATTGTATTTAAAAACGAAGGTAAGCAGTTCTAATTATGAAGTAAAAGTTTTACCACAAATGTGTAAGATTTGACAATGTGAATGAAAAAATTTCAATAAAATCATTCCATATATGAATTCAAATCAGTTAAATTTTTTCATTCTGTAGTATAGTGGTACATAAATATAGGAAAATGTTAACTAATATATGGAATGCATTATACTTAATTTCTACGTAAATCACATCGTTCAAACAAATAAAAATGTCTTTGGCGTTCATTTTAACTTAAAGAAGGGGTCACTTTTTTCTGGGTGTATATGAAGCAAATCTGGTGAATTTTATGTGCTCAAGAAGTGAAATAGCGAAATCATTACGGAGAGGTTGATATGTGTAATAACCAACTTGCTGCCGTTTAGAAACCGCTCATTTTGCTTGCACGAAATGGCCAGTTACCGTGTTTGGTTTTCTCCTCCTCTATGAGAAGCTCTTCTAAATTGAGTTCAGATGAAAATTTACACTTTCTATTTGCTTCGCCGGGAATGGGCCAAATTTCCTCAGAACCGATTTCGTGTAGCATGTGATGGCTTTGTCGACCGTTCGAAGGCCATAATTCATGTCAGAGATAGCCATTTCGAACAACTCCAAACTGATTCTGAAATTTTTTGTTATATGTGACATATTTGCTTTCGAACAATTAAATTAAACCATGTATATAAAAATAATAGTCCGCTTAAAATAGAACGCTTTTCCATGTTAAATTTAAAGTTTCTACATATGTAGACTGCATCAGATTTGAGATTTATAAGAACTTTTTTTGTTTGAGTTTAAGAGGAATCTTAAACTTTGCATACTTAGACGCATGCAAAAAAACATGCTGAAAGAATGTCTTCCATGTGATTTAAGATTTAGATTATATTTACTTGCATTACACGAATGAGCACGACAGCTCTGATAAAAATTGCGATTTGTAGAACCTCAAAAAGTCAAATCGGGAGATCGGTCTATATGGAGGAACCGCTATACGAAAGTTACAAATTCTAGAAGCCCAAGAAGTCAAGTCGGAAGATCGGTCTATATGGGGGCTATACCAAAACATGGACTGATAGACGAAATATTAGGCACAGCTACTTGTCCATCTAAAATACCTCTGGCATGTAAATTTTTTTGCAAATGGGATTTCCAATTCCAGTCGTATTGTATAAAAATCGCGGTATCTAAAAGCCCAAGAAATCAAATAGGAAGATCGGTCTATATGGGGACTCTACCGAAGCATAGACCGATACCTATTTGTGGACCCACAGTACCTCTATATCTAAAATTTCTGGCAATCGTATAAAAATTTCGGAGTCTAAAATCCAAATTGGGAGATCGGCCTATATAGAGGCTCTGCCAAAATATGAACCTATTCACACCATATCCGACACACATATTTTTTGGACCTAATGTACACTCTACACTTTAAATTTCGTGCCAATAAAAAAATTCTGGTCGCTAGATACCAGAAGAAAAAGGGTCGCCAAATTAGTGAAAATGTTTTTAATTTACAATTAATTATTATTCGAACTTTATGGGCAAAAACGATTAAAGAACTTGATCAATAAAGTCATTGAAAAGAAAACGCAAGATACAAATCTGAACACACCTGACTGTAAATGTTTCCGTTCCGTCGAGTGAACTTTTCCACAGTCTTTAGTACAGATCTGGCTGGGAAAGATAATTCAATTTGAGTCCTTTATGCTAATTCTTAATGGAGAAAACATATAGGAAATAATTTTCTTTAAATCGAGTCATCTTTAATCCCACGATGTTTTTTTTATACCCTCCACCATAGGATGTAACACATCGAAATATTGCTCTAAGATCCCATAAAGTATATATATATATTTTGGGTCGTGGTGAAATTCTGCGTCGATCTGAGCATGTCTGTCCGTCCGTCCGTCTGTTGAAATCACGCTAACTTCCGATCGAAACAAGCTATCGACTTGAAACTTGGCACAAGTAGTTGTTATTGATGTAGGTCGGATGGTATTGCAAATGGGTCATATCTGTCCACTCTTACGTATAGCCCCCATATAAACGGACCCCCAAATTTGGCTTGAAGACCCTCTAAGAGAAGCAAGTTTCATTCGATACGGCTGAAATTTGGTACATGGTGTTAGTATATGCTCTCTGATAACCATGCAAAAATTGGTCCACATCGGTCTATAATTATATATAGCCCCCATATAAACCGATCCCCCGATTTGGCTTGCGGAGCCTCTAAGAGAAGCAAATTTCATTCGATCCGGCTGAAATTTGATACATGGTGTTAGTATATGGTCGCTAATGACCATGCAAAAATTGGTCCACATCAGTGCATAATTATATATAGCCCCCATATAAACCGATCACCAGATTTGACCTCTGGAGCCTCTTGGAAGACCAAATTTGATCTGATTCAGTTGCTATTTGGTACGTGGTGTTAATATATGGCCTCAAACACCCATGCAAAAATTGGTCGAAATCGGTCCATAATTATATATAGCTCCCATATAAACCGATCCCCAGATTTGACCTCCGGAGTCCCTTGGAAGAGAAAAATTCATCCGATTCGGTTGAAATTTGGTACGTGATGTTAGTATACGTTATCCAACAACCATGCAGGAATTGGTTCATATCAGTCCATAATTATATATAGCCCCCATATAAACCGATCCCCAGATTTGTCCCGTGCCGTTTGGAGAAGCAAAATTCATCCGATCTCGTTGAAATTTGGTACGTGGTGGTAGTATATGATAGTTAACAATCATGCCAACAAGTGGTCCACATCAGTCCATAATCATATATAGCCCCATATAAACCGATCACGAGATTTGGTTTTGGAGCCTCTTGGAGGAGCAAATTTCATCCGTGTTAGTTGAAATTTGGTACATTGTGCTAGTATATGGCCGTTAACAACCATGCCTAACTAGGTCCATATCGGTCTATAGTTATATATAGCCCTCAGATAAATCGATCCCCAATCACAAAAATGGGTCCATATCAAGTTCATAATTGTATATGGCCCACATATAAGCGACCCCCATATTTCAATTCTAGCTCCCTACGTACCGTGCAAAAGTCCATATCGATTCGTAATTATTTGTAGACTTACCTACACATACCTTTTTTGTCTAATATATACCACGTATGGACTAACTCAGAATTTAGAAAACGATGTTAAGAAGTTTTAAGATACCGCAACCCAAGTAATTCGATTGTGGATGACAGTCTTTCGTAAAAGTTTCTACGCAATCCATGGTGGAGGGAACATAAGGTTCGGCCTGACCGAACTTACGGCCAGGATCCGGAAGTGGTGCTTTACTTCAAAGGTGTGATCCGAATTTAGTGTTTTGGATGTGAATTAAAAAATTTTGTGGTATTTTGCAAAATAAATATATTTTTTTAAGATTTTTTATGCATTCTAACGCTTGTTTGAAACGTTTGACGTTAAATATTTTCAAAAATTCGCAATTTCTCTGGAATGGATTTGGATAATGGATTTTTTTTAGTCATAATTTAAACAATGTGTGCCATTTTATTATACCCACCACCATAGAATGGTGATGGGGGTATAATAAGTTTGTCATTCCGTTTGTAACACATCGAAATATCGATTTCCGACTAAACAAAGTGTATATATTCTTGATCATGGAGAACTTCTAAGACTATATAACGATTTCCGTCTGCCTGTCTGGATCAGGGTTGGCCTGTCACAAACTGTGACTTTTGCGACATACATTTGCGACGGTATAATACGTATGTCGTAAAAGTCGTAAACTTACTGTATAAAACCTAATTTTGAATAGAAGAAATCCTGAACATTTTTTAATTTAGTTTGACAGCATTCGCTGTGAGTTTCTGCAGAAATTTGTGAAAGTTTTCCCACGGTCAATCCTATTTTCTTAGGTGGTATCGAAATTCCCGTTGGTGAGTGTGCAAAATACCTTGGGGTTATATTGGACAGGAGACTGAACTTAAAGCTAAGAAAGGTTGAGAAAATCCACGGTACTCTTGCAAAATGCAATAGGGAAAATGTGGGGACTAAAACCGGAAATTGTGGACATTCCTAAGAATTGAAACTTCTTCGCACATACCATCGTCTTGGATATCATCGAATTCGCTGCCTAGCTGACGGAACTAAAGTATTTTGAGTTTGCGACTTTTGTTACTTTTTCTACATTTACGACGCATATGTGACGTTTACGACGTTTACAACTTTGCGACAGTCGCAAACCTAAAAAAGTTTGATACAGACCATCTCTGGTCTGGATGTCTGTTGTAATCACGCTACAGCCTTCAATAACAAAGCTATCTTGCCTAATTTTTGCACAAACTCGTTTTTTGTCTCCAAGCAGGTTAAGTTCGAAGATGGCCTATATCGGTCCTTGTTTTGTTATAGCCCCCATATAAACCGACCCTCCCGATTTGGGGTATTGGGCTTCTAGAAACCGTAGTTTCTATACAATTTGCCTGAAATTGGAAATCTGTAGGTATTTTGGGATCATAAATAAGTTTGCCGAAAGTGGTGCCTATCGATCCATGTTTTGGTATAGCCCCCATATAGACCGATGTCCCAATTTTACTTCATGGGCTTCTAGACCCCGTATTTTCAATCCGATTTCCTGAAATTGGAAATCTATAGGTATCTTAGGACCAAAAATAGGTGTGTCGAAAATGAGGTGTATCGGTCCATGTTTAGGTATGGTCCCCATATTAACCGATTTCCCGATTTGGGGTCTTGGGCTTCTAAAAACCTTATTTTCTATCCGATTTGCCTGAAATTCGAAATCTAGAAGTATTTTAGAATCACAAATAGGTGTGTCGAAAATGAGGTGTATTGGTTTATGTTTTGCTATTGCCCTCATATTGACCGATCTCCTGACATTATTTCTTGGGCTTCTAGAAGCCGTATTTTCAATCTGATTTTCCTGAAATGAGAAATCTTAAGGTATGTTAGGACTACAAACAGGTGTGCCGAATATGGTGTGTATCGGTCTATAGTTTGCTATAGCCCCCATATAGTCCGATCTTCCGATTTTACTTCTTAGACTTATATAAACCGTAGTTTTTATCCGAAATTGTAACGGATTTAGTTTTTATCGCTCCATTTCGTAAGGTCTCCATATAGATCGATATCACTTCTTGAGGGTATAGAGGCATGAAAGTTGCTTGAAACTGAAAGTAAAATTTCCAAATCTATAGATTTTAGATTTCAAATCAATGTGTCATTTAATCATTTCTATATATTATCATTCTATACATTATCAAATAACCCGCTATATATTATCAAGTAACACGCTACGACGAAGAGTTTTCAAAGGTAACCGCTATATTTGATTCATGCTGGTGAGTATTTAAGATTCGGGCTGGTCGAACTTACTGCTGTATATACTTGTTAATTTTCACTCTGTTTTTAACATATTTGATATATAAAAAGTTAAAATTACTCATTAAAAATATATCAAAACCAGAACAAAAGAACATATAACCAGGGATCCGAAGCGGAGCGGTGCGGAGCGTGGAGCGGAGCGGAGCAAGCCCTTTTTTTGCCGGAGCGGGAGCGGAGCGGGAGCGGCATTTCTAAAATCCGGAGCGGAGCGGGAGCGGAGCGGTTTCCAAATGAAAAACCGCTCCGCTCCGAATAAAATATTACTTGAATGAAATGTGTAACTTAGAAATTACAGTGTGTAGGTAATTTCAAATTTAGCTAGTACTTAGCGTAGTGTGAGTAAACGTTTAAAATGTACGATATTTATTTTTGTACGTACGTACATTGGGGAAAACACAACGTGTTTTTTAGTAATTGTTTTCAAAAACGGCAAATGTCAAAATATATATCTAGTATGTGTTTTAAAAGTAACAACAGTACTTTCGATCAATTTCATCCCGTATTACTACAAAGATGTTTGTAATGAACGTCAAATAAATGCAATTAAACGATCTTATTTATATTTAATTTTTTAGTTTTCTACACTGAAAAAAATATTGTCGTGAAGTCAAAGATTCCATGTCCTTATAATAAGAATGCAAATTTTGCTTAACATGGAAGACGCATTTCTCTAAAATAAAGTTTTTTTCTTGTCCAAAAGGCAATAAACTTTTGAATGAAGTTGTAATGTCCTTATAATTAAGTGATTTTACTTAAAAATGTGTATCATAACATGAAAGATACAATTTTTGAGGTAAGGTCAACGTGACTTTAATAATTAAGAAAAATTCTTTAAAATTAATAAAATTGTCTTTAAATTTGTTTCCTTTTTGCATCTTGCCTACAAAGCAAAAAATCGTTAAAAAATAAGACATGTTTTTCAACACTTTATTTTAAAGACGCTTTTTACTTGAAACATAGCATAATTTCTACTGGAAGTCGAGTCTTAATATGGAAAAAAATAACTCGTTAACTCGTTTTTAAAGGATTTTGATAACAACTGACGAAAAAATCTAAAAAAAATAAAAATTAACATTTGCTTCCTAGAAGCAAGTACATAACCCCCAAATTTAAAAGAGAATTACGTCTTTAAAGTATCCTTACTTGTATTC
The DNA here is from genome assembly GCF_050003625.1 of Haematobia irritans. Taxonomy (NCBI): domain Eukaryota; kingdom Metazoa; phylum Arthropoda; class Insecta; order Diptera; family Muscidae; genus Haematobia; species Haematobia irritans. Next base: position 71,923,551 of record NC_134399.1, on the reverse strand, counting down.
TCCGCTTCTTTGGCTCGGAATTAATACCCAAACTGTTAAAGTAAAGACAAAATCTTTGGAACCGGGCATGCTTTTTTTCATTCACATTTGCTTTACTATTGTACTATATCCTAGCATTCTCTTATTTCTGATATTAGTTCTCGAAAATTTAATTAAAATTATGGATAGTTTCAATTTTGGTTGAAAAATGTGCGCATATACATTTATTATACAATAAAGGGGAAAAAAGCGAAATTAGGTAACACTAGATCTGAGTAAGAATATTCGTAGGTATACCACGGACTGATGTCGATGGAGGTTGTTGCAAACATAAACATACACACACATTACAAATATAACAAAACCTCTTCTCTACGTCTGTTGCAAAACAAAAAAAAAAAACTTTCGGAGAGTAGTTACTAATACTCTGTGTATAGACTTTCAATTCCAATCAGCGTTGCCGTTTTGGTCCGATCGGACCAAAATTGGTCCAAAAGATTTCTAATTTTTAAATTTGGTCCGATGGTCAGACCAAACAGAATTTGGTCCATTTTGGTCCATTTTCATAAATTTGGTTTCTATCACATATTAAATAGTAGATGGTGCACCGCAAAGAATATTGTCGGGAGGCCAAATATTTCACATGCTTAAAATACGAATACGAATTTTGCTTAGAATAGAAGACGTATTTCTCTGAAAAAAAGTTTTTCCTTGTCTAAAAGTCTCTAAACTTTTCAATGAAGTCTGTTTGTCCTTATAGCTAAGTGATTCGGCATAAAAATGTGTATCCTAACATGAATGCAAATTTCGTTTTAATGAAGTCAAAATGGATTTAATATTTCTGAAAAAATCTTCAAAATTAATAAAATATTTCAACACATTGTTTTAAAGTCATTATACCCTAAACCACATAGTGGTTAGGGTATAATAAGTTTGATCTGCCAAAAAATGTGCCTACAAGAAATATTGATTTTAGACCCCATAAAATATATACCGATCGACTCAGAATCACCTCCTGAGTCGATCTAGCGCTTGGCGTCCGTCCGTCCATCCGTCCGTCTGTCCATGTATTTGTTGTTCACAGGATTTCGGTCGCAATTATTAACCGATTTTGATGAAATTTGGTACAGGGAGTTTTTTTGGGCACAAGGACGAACGTTATTGAATTTGGAAGAAATCGGATCAAATTTAGATATAGCTCCCATATATATGTATTGCCCGATTTCGACAAATGGGGTCACGTTGCACTTTTTTTACTAACCGATCGTCGTCAAATTTAGCAGAAAATAATCTTCTGCATCACCCTTTAAGTCTGAAAATTTCATCGAAATCGGTTCAGATTTAGATATAGGTCCCATATATATGTGTCGCCCGATTTTGTCAAATTAGGTCATAAAACCCTTATTTATCAACCGATCTTACTCAAAGTTGGCGAAATGTAATCTTCTATAGCACTAACTATATGTGCAAAAAATCATCGAAATCAGTTCAGATTTAGCTATAGCTCCCATATATGTACCGCCCGATTTTTCTAAATAAAATAAAACTCAATTGAAAAAATAATACAATGTTTGTACTATAATTTTCTCGAAGAGGAGCGGAGCGGAGCGTGGAGCGGAGCGGAGCGATTTTTTTTTCTCGGAGCGGAGCGAGGAGCGGAGCGGTTTTTTTTTTCTCCGGAGCGGGAGCGGAGCGGAGCGAAAAAAATGGACCGCTCCGGATCCCTGCATATAACAGAACATATCTTTTTCAAATTTCAAATTTCAAATAAAATTCGGAAAAAAACTTGGCGTTTAGGTGTCGTTCACATTCAACATCGGCCCTTACCCTTTATTACAAACGGAATGACAAAATTATACCCCCATCACCTATCGCACCATCATCTATGATGGTGGGTATAAAAATGAAAAATATTTTTGATCAGGGAAAACTTCTGTCTATTGTAATCGCAATACAGCCTTCAATAATGCAGCTACCATCCTTAAACTTGGTACAGATTCGGGTTTTAACTGCAATATGGTATACTGTGGGATAGCCCATAACCAGTATCGTTCAACCTTAACGCATAAAAAATCCTATATTTAATTATTCAGAACGAATATTTAGAACAGCGAATGTTTTTTAAGACAACATAAATTTCTCAAAATTGTTTTACTTTATATTTGGGTCAGTGGTGGTGAAATACTTAATTGTTTATACCTCACGTCAAATATATCTTTGACAAGGTTGTCAATTATTTGTATTCAGTAAAATATAATAATAAGGTGCTGTAAAAAAACTTTAAATGGTACAAAGTATTCATATTTTTCCGTCAAAAGTTTGTGCGTGCGAATGTATGGGCCAAGAGAAATGCCTTTTTAATAGTACAGCATATAGGATTAGCTTAGGTATACCAAAATCAAAATATACCTTTTGATATTTCTTTGTAGTCTACAATTTCGACCAATCGGCTTTTTGTATACATATTTGAAAATCTGTATCTTATGCCGATCACATTGTTCAAAATTGTCTACGTTTCGCTATCATCATCTAAGGTTAGTTATTTGGATCCACAGATTTTGACTTTTCTTTAGGGATTTTGGTATTGATTTCGACCCAGAGATGCGACTTCTTTAAAATGATGAAATTTTTTAGGGACCTATTTAGCTTTAAATCTACACTGCAAAAAATCCAGTTATGGTAGGTTGATTTTAATGTTTTAATATAGCAAACGTCTCACGACAATTGTCCACTTGTGAGAGGTGTCCGGTTTTCAGAATGCCCAAGTTATAGAGGTTCACTGTATATAATTTTTTTTTGTCTGACAAGAATTTCACCCGAATCGGAAATTTGCTCCTCCAAGAGACTCCGGAGGTCAAGTCTGGGGATCGGCTATATATAATTATGGACCGATATGGACAAATTTTAGCATAGTTGTTAGTGTCCATATACTTACACAAAATATAAAATTTCAACTGAATCGGATGAAATTTGGTACTCCAAGAGCCTCCGGAGGTCAAATCTGGAGATCGGTTTATATGAGAGCTATGTATAATTATGGACGGATATGGACTAACTTTGCATGGCTGTTAGTGTCCATATACTTACAAAAAATGCGAAATTTCAAGTAAATCGGATGAAATTTGATCCTCTAAGAGGCTCCAAGACCAAATCTGGAGATCTGTTTATATGGGGGCTATATATAATTATGGACCGATATGGACCAATCGGATAGATTTTGCTCCTTCAAGAGGCTCCGGAAGTCAAATCTGGAGATCGGTTTATATGGGGTCTATATATAAATATTGACCCATGTGTCGACAACTTTTTGCATGAATGATAGTGGGCACATGGTAAAATCACGTACCAACTTTAACCGGATCGGATATATGGGGGCTATACGTAAAAGTGTTCCGATATGGCCCTACTTGTGCCAAGTTTCAAATTGATAGCTTATTTTGTTCGGATGTTAGCGTGATTTCAACAGACGGACGGACGGACATGGCTAGATCGACTCCGAATTTCGCCACGATCCAGAATATATATACTTTATTGGGTTTTAGAGCAATATTACAATGTATTACAAACAAAATGACAAAGTAAATATATCCCCATCCTATGGTGGAGGGTATAAAAATCAACAAATAACGTTAATTTCTAAAGTTTACAAAGTTTACTTTTGTTTTGCTTGTTTTGATGGTAGTTAACAACAAACATCAACTAAAATCGAATACTCAAACCTAATAAAATTAGGATAAAACGCAATACACGACAAAAACTCGTTCATCCAAAATCCCTACTTTGTTATACATGGGGTGTTTTTACCAAAAATATTCTCCGAAATAAAAATATTTCTAATCGAAAATAGCAGATTATTTTATTCAATAACGTACTCTATTATTAACCCAAAAATAGCATGAGACCAAACTTGAGTGATATATTTTTTTGGCGTCCTTTATAATTTATCCTTTTTGGATAGAAAAATTCCAAAACTTCAAAAAATTTTCAAAATTTTAATGTGCTAAAATTTATTTATCTTTTTGGTGTTGGTTAAAAAACCACCACCAATACCTACACCAAATATTTAATGTGGCTAAAATCGGACTTTTCGTTCTTTCACACCATCCACGTAATTTAATCCCATTTTTTACTGCCGCAAATCTCTCAATGAGATGGCTGAGCAGCACAATATTCACCTAATATGGGTGCCTGGCCATAGGAACATTCCGGGGAACTGCGAAGCGGATGAGTTGGCGCGGCTAGGGACTACCTTACATATTCCAGGGGAACTAGAATCTGTTGGTATGCCCCTGGCTACCAGCAAGCTCATACTGCGTGAGAAGGCTGTTATGATGGCAAATGTTCGATGGGAGAATTGCAAGGGTTGTAACGACACCAATCAAATATGGCCCCATTTAAATTTAACCCGCACACTAGATATGCTAGAGTTCTCGAGACGCCAGATATCACTCCTGATATCTGCTATAACGGGTCGCTGCCTGATAGGCGATTTTGCAAAAACTATTGGCGCGAAGTATAATGACTATTGTATGAGCTGTCATGATGCGGAGGAAAAGGAATCAATTAAACACCTCTTGTGTGAGTGTCCTGCATTTTGTGTAAGGCGTAAGCACATTTTAGAGGCATATAGCTTTAGATTACTGGCGGACCTGGAAAACGTTAACTTAAGCAGTCTAATGTTTTTTTTTTTTTTTTGAACAATCTGGTTGGTTCAACAGAAGAAAATAATCGAGAAGGTTCAGCAGTTAAAACTAGAAGTGCCAATATCTAATAGGTACTTTTAGTTAATGTGGTATCACAATGGACTGAATAGTCAAAGTGAGCCTGAATCTTAATCGGGCCGCCACTTTAACCTAACCCCATTTTTGACAAGAAAAAAAAAACAAGTATATACGGCCGTAAGTTCGGCCAGGCCGAAGCTTATGTACTCTCCATCATGGATTGCGTAGAAACTTCTTCTAAACACTGCCATCCAGAATCGAGTTACTTAAGTTGCGGTAACGCTTGCCGATGGCAAAGTATCTTAAAACCTCCTAACACCATCTTCTAAATTGTATGTAAGTTCATACGTGGTATATATTAAATCAAAAAAGATCGATCAAATACGTATATAATTCAGTTTGACAAAGTAGATATAAAATTTTGACAAAATTTTCTACAGAAATAAAATTTTAACAAAATTTTCTATAGAAATAAAATTTTTGCAAAATTTTCTATAGAAATAAAAATTTTGACAAAATTTTCTATAGAAAGAAAATTTTGACAAAAATTTATATAGAAATAAAATTTTAACAAAATTTTCTATAGAAATAAACTTTTGACAAAATTTTCTATAGAAATAAAATCTTGGTAGATTATTTTTGGCTCGAGTGGCAACCATGATTATGAACCGAATAAAATTTGAACAAAATGTTCTATAGAAATAAAATTTTGACAAAATTTTCTATAGAAGTAAAATTTTGACAATGATGAAGATTTTATTATGAACCGAATAAAATTTTAACAAAATTTTCTCTAGAAATAAAATTTTGACAAAATTAGAAATAAAATTTTGGTAGATTATTTTTGGCTCTAGTGGCAACCATGATTATGAACCGATATGGACCAATTTTTGTGTGATTGCACTAATTTTGGTATGGTTGTTAGCGACCATATACTAACACCACGTTCCTAATTTGAACCGGATCGGATGAATTTCGCTCCTCCAAGAGGCTCCGGAGGTCAAATATGGAGAACGTTTTATATGGGGGCTATATATAATTATGGACCGATATGGACCAATTCTGGCACGGTTGTTAAATATCATATACTAACACCATGTTCAAATTACAACCGGATTGGATGAAATTTGCTTCTCTTGGAGACTTTGCAAGCCAAATCTGGGGATCGGTTTATATGGGGGCTATATACAATTATGAACCGATGTGGACCAATTTTTGCATGGTTGTTAGAGACTATATACCAATATCATGTACCAAATTTCAGGCGTATCGGATAAAATTTGCTTCTCTTTGAGGCTCCGCAACCCAAACCTGAGGATCGGTTTATATGGACGCTATATATAATTATGGACCGATATGGACCAATTTTTGCATGGTTGTTAGAGACTATATACCAACACCATATACCAAATTTCAGGCGGATCGGATAAAATATGCTTCTGTTAGAGGCTCCACAAGCCAAATCTGAGGGTCCCTTTATATGGGGGCTATACGTAAAAGTGGACCGATATTGCCCATTTTCAGTACCATCCGACCTACATCGATAACAACTACTTGTGCCAAGTTTTAAGTCGATAGCTTGTTTCGTTCGGAAGTTAGCGTGATTTCAACAGACGGACGGACGGACGGCCATGCTTAGATCGACTCAGAATCTCACCACGACCCAGAATATATATACTTTATGGGGTCTTAGAGCAATATTTCGATGTGTTACAAACGGAATGACAAAGTTAATCCCCCATCCTAAGATGGAGGGTATAATAAAATTCAAATAGTTTTTAACAATAGTTCAGTCAATTATAGAAAATTTTTATTTTTCTATTTGAAGTTCGATATCATAGATTATTATAACCAGAAATTACAATTAAAATCGGAACAGTTTTTGCCGCTTTCGAAGCACTGTGCGTCTCCTTCGCCGATCAAATATCAAAAGATAAAGTATGGAATTTTTGTGTAGAGGCCATCCTAAATCTTCCCTCAAAATTTCTAAAAAACCGTTGAACTTTAAGTTTAAAATTATCTGCCCCCTCTGAGGACATATATCGACAAAAGTACGGGATATTTTTCTAGAGACCAGTATCAACCGGAAAATTTCAAAAAAAAATTTACGAACTTTTCTTCAAGTTTCAAAGTGTTGGACAAGAGAACGTCTCGCTTCCCAAATATCAAAATCAGATTTCCCATATTAATTTCATATCCATCCCCACTTCTATTGTAAATTAGAAGTAAATCAGAACATTTTTGTTTTTTACCGTACTTAAAAAATCGTGCCCTCTTTCCATTTTGGATCATACAAACAAGTAAACAAACATAATTCGGATTTTATATTTATATATATTTTCTTATATTTTTATTATGTAAAATATATGCCATCTTAAAAATATTTAAACTTAATTTTATTAATTAAATCATAAGAGTAATTGTCAATAGAGAAGAGCTTGAGTTCATTAGCCCTACCGATGACTCCGTCCGTCTTAGTTGACTTGTTTGCGGTCTCATTTGCTGGATCCGGTCTTATATTTTATCTCTCCTTTATGTGGGTATTCGATAAGATACTCCGTCCCATTTTATAAAAATTTAAATATTTTCAAATTTAATACCGGAAATTTTCCTTCACACTTGCTTATATCGTTCTACCCCAATGAACGCATTTGAATTTTTCCCAGCTGAATATGAAATGATTTGCACATGCATAAGCAAATAATTCTAAACAAAAAATAAAACATTCTCATTTCCCTCCTGCAACAAAAAAATGAACAAAAAACAGGGAACCTCCCCCATATTTTCGCTGCCGTCATTTGGGGATTTGTCAATCTCCTTAATTCTGCTGAATGGCTAAATTTTGTGTTGAATTTTTAAAAATGCTTTCACATGCCATTTTTTCGTTTTCGTTGTTCATCAACTAAACCATCACGAAAAAATACTAAAGTGAACCATCAATTCTTTTTAGTGTTAAAAAAAAAATTAAAATATTTTTTTCTTTTTCGACCATTTGTTTTTTTCATTTGTCTTAAGGGTGACATAAACGAAAAATTGATGACAGATTGCTCACATATGCAAAAGGTTCCAAAAAGGATTGTCAATAAAAATGATTTATCAGAATTTCCACTGTCATTGCTTTCTCGCCTTTTTTAACACTGAATGACATTTATCGCCAATAAGAGGCGACAATATCGCCACTGTCATCGACAGGGAATAAAACAAAATTAATTATTGTAGTTTAGGATATACAAGAAATAAGGCATAACTGGGTACAGAGTTCAGAATGATAGGTGCAGAATTAGATAGAAAACCCCCAACATTAAAGTAATGCTATGTTTAGCATAGTTTTTATTGGAAATCTCATTTTTGTTATTAGTTTTAATTTATTATATTTTCTTATTTTTTTTTTCACAGCCCAATGCAACTTTTCTTATCCATAGTTATAATCATTTCATTTCACTTATTAAAGACAATTTCTTATTTTTCGTTAAATAGTTGGCATTAAAATTTGAAAAAAAAAATGTCCTTAGCCCCATATTCACCTAATATGGGTGCCTGGCCATAGGAACATACCGGGGAACTGCGAAGCGGATGAGTTGGCAAGGCTAGGGACTACCTTACATATTCCAGGGGAACTGGAATTTGTTGGTATGCCCCTAGCTACCTGCAAGCTCATGCTGCGTGAGAAGGCTGTTAGGATGGCAAATGTTCGATGGGAGAATTGCAAGGGTTGTAACGACACCAAGCAAATATGGCCCCATTTCAAGTTAAACCGCACACTAGATATGCTAATGTTCTCGAGACGTCAGATATCACTCCTGATATCTGCTATAACGGGTCGCTGCCTGATAGGCGATTTTGCAAAAACTATTGGCGCGAAGTATAATGACTATTGTATGAGCTGTCATGATGCGGAGGAAAAAGAATCAATTAAACACCTCTTGTGTGAGTGTCCTGTATTTTGTGTAAAGCGCAAGCAACTTTTAGGAGCATATAGCTTCAGATTACTGGCGGATCTGGAAAACGTTAACTTAAGCAGTCTGCTAATGTTTTTGGAACAATCTGGTTGGTTCAACAAAGAAAAATAATCAAGAAGGTTCAGCGGTTAAAACTAGAAGTGCCCATATGTAATAGGCAATGTGGTATCACAATGGACTGAATAGTCTAAGTGAGCCTGAATCCTAACCTTAGCCCCATAGGAAGTTCAAGAATTTCTAAACTATTTTTTGGTAAAATTGTATGATTCAATTGTGTATAACCAATGTGTATACCAACCACCATAGAATGGTGATGGAGGTATAATAAGTTTGTCATTCCGTTTGTAAAACATCGAAATATCGCTTTCCGATATATTTTGGACTAGGGAAAACTTCAAAGACGATATAACGATGCCTCTCTGTCCGATTTGTGATCACGCTACAGTCTTCAATATTGAAGACTGTAGCGTGATCATGCTTAAATTTTGCACAAACTCGTATTTTGTCTGCAGGCAAGCAAAAATGGGCTATATCGGTTCAGATTTTGATATAGCCTCCATATAATCCGATCCCCCTCTTTTGGGTCTTCAGCATCTAATTTTTATCAGATTTACCTGAAATTAAAAATCTAGAGTTATTTATGGTCCTTAAATATGATGCGATTCGGTTTTCTTGGGCTTCTATGTTAGACAACGCAAATTTTTATTCGATTTGTCTCAAATTGGAACGCTAGAGGCCTTTTGGGTCCCTAAATAAGTGTGCCGGAGATGTTGTGTGTAGGTTCATATTTTGGTATAAAACTGCAATGGATTTCAGTATGGGTTCTTGATGATTTGGTAGATCTTATCAAATGGGCCACTCCAACTAAGAGATACTTCACAAATTTTCTATAGAAATAAAATTTTAACAAAATTTTCTATAGCAAACAATTTTGACAAAATTTTCTATAGAAATAAAATTTTAACAAAATTTTCTATATGAATAAAATTTTGACAAAATTTTCTATAGAAATTAAAATTTTGAGAAACTTTTCTATAGAACACAAATTTGAGAAGATTTTCCATAGAATGCGATTTTGACAAAATTTTCCGTGGAAATAACAGTTTGACAAGATTTTTTTAATAGAAATAAAATTTTGATAAATGTTTTAACAAAATTTTCTATACAAATAAAACTTTGACAAAATTTTCTATAGAAATAAAATTTGGACAAAAATTTTCTATAAAAATAAAATGTTGATAACATATTTTAAGAAATAAAATTTTGACAAAATTTTCTGTAGAAATAAAATCTTAACAAAATTTTCTATAGAAATAAAATATTGACAAAATTTTCTATAGAAATAAAACATTAAGAAAATTTTCTATAGAATACAATTTTGAGCAAATTTTCCATAGAATGCGATTTTGACAAAATTTTCCGTGGAAATAAAAGTTTGACAAAATTTTTTTAATAGAAATAAAATTTTGATAAAAACTTTGACAAAATTTTCTATAGAAATAAAATTTGGACAACATTTTCTATAAAAATAAAATGTTGACAACATTTTTTAAGAAATAAAATTTTGACAAAATTTTCTGTAGAAATAAAATCTTAACAAAATTTTCTATTGAAATAAAATTTTGACAAAATTTTCTATATAAATAAAATTTTGACAAAATTTTCTATAGAAATAAAAGTTTGAGAAAATTTTCTATAGAAATAAAATTTTAAGAAATTTTTCTATAGAATACAATTTTGAGAAAATTTTCTATAAAATACAATTTTGACAAAATTTTCTATAGAAATAGAACTTCGATAAATATTTAAACAAAATTTTCTATAAAAATAAAACTTTGACAAAATTTTTTATAGAAATAAAACTCGGATAAAATTTTCTATAAAAATAAAATGTTGACAACATTTTTAGAAGAAATAAAATTTTGAGAAAATTTGCTATAGAATATAATTTTGAGAAAATTTTCCATTACATGCAATTTTGACAAAATTTTCCGTAGAGATAAAAGTTTGACACAATTTTCTATAGAAATAAAATTTTGACAAGAGTTTCTTTAGAAATAAAATTTTCACAAAATTTTCTATAGAAATAAAATTTTAACACAATTTTCTATAAAATAAAACTTTGACAAAATTTTCTATAGAAATAAAATTTGGATAAAATTTTCTATAAAAATAAAATGTTAACAACATTTTCTATAGAAATAAAATTTTGACAAAATTTTCCAAAGAATGCGATTTTGACAATGCGATTTTTTCCGTAGAAATAAAAGTTTGACAAAATTTTCTATAGAAATAAAATTTTAACAAAATTTTCTATAGAAATAAAATTTTGAGAAAATTTTCTATAGAATACAATTTTGGGAAAATTTTTCATAGAATGCGATTTTGAAAAATTTTTCCGTAGAAATAAAATTTTGACAAAATTTTCTATAGAAATAAAATTTTGATAAAATGTTCTTGTATAGAACAAATTTTGACAAGATTTTCTATAGAAATAAAATGTTGACAAGATATTGTATAGAAAAAAATTTTGAGAAAATTTTCTATGGAATACAATCTTGAGGAAATTTTCCATAGAATACAATTTTGACAACATTTTTGACAAAATTTTTTATAGAAATAAAATGTTGATAAAATGTTCTATAGAAATAAAATTTTGACAAGATTTTCTGTAGAAATAAAATTTTGACAAAATTTTGTATAGAAATAAAATGTTAACAAAATTTCCCTACGGCAAATGGAGCAACCACAGAACTGTTACAGTACTTGTCCCTGGTGTGTATAGACCAGTCCCAGTTCTGGTCAAAACGTTTGGAAGGACCGGTCACTTTAACATGGGTTTGTCATTGACGGGGTAAATATACATTTTAGGACGCGTCTTGTTCATCATCGTCATCCCAAAGGACACGTCCGGGGACAATTTAGCAGAAGCACCCCATAGACAGGTCCTCAGGAACCAGTCTCGGACAAACTCTTAAAAACCATTTTCAATTTGGGTATCCCAATCGAACCCGAAATGTTTTGGGGATGATGGAACTCGACCTTTGTCACCGTCCTGCCTTTGCGATGCAAAGCAAATTTTTACAAATTTCTATAGAAATACAATTTTGACAACATTTTCTATAGAAATAAAATTTTGACAAATTTTTCTGTAGAAATAAAATTTTGACAACATTTTCTATCGAAATAAAATTTTGACAAATAGAAGTAGCAGATCATGCTGTATGTAGGACATGTTTTGGGGATGATGAGATGATGGAACTCGACCTTTATCACTGTCCTGCCTTTACGATGCAAAGTGTTAACCATATCGGTGAAAAGATTATACGGGACCTGGAGCAGCTTGGTTACAGGAACTGGAAATAAATAAGGAAATTTTTTAGTGTCGAAATTTAAGACTGTAATAAAAGAAAGTTACGATGGAAAGAAGAAGTTAACCGAATACACAACAATCTGAATACTAGTTTAGGTATTTGTCATCCGTCATGAGACAGGACGATCTTAATGCTTTTTACAACATAACCTTACCTTTCCATTTCCAAAATATGTCCATATTGTTTTATGAAAAGGATTATGGGCTATACCAAGTCAATATGTGATAAGTGAATAAACAAATCCCATTACTTTCATTTCTATAGCATTAATATTTTTTTTCGCTTTGTTAATGGTCACTGAGATTTAGAGTTTGAATAGCCTTAAATCTTATTGCCAGTTTAACGATTATTTACCCTTGTGTAAGTCATATTTTTAATTTGCCATAAAACTCATAACTTTTTATGTGTTAATCTATTAAAAATCCTTTAGAAAAATCCGTAACAGTTCAAAACATTCTCATTTCATTCTTTGTATTTGTATTTTAGTCTATGTCAGTGTAAGCCATTTGCATTTCCATGGCTAAGAGTTCAAAAGAAAGCTTCAAGATGTCGAATAAATTCACTATAACAATAAAATATTATGACATCTTAGACACTTTTGTTTCCTCTTTTTCTGCAGAGTTCTACAAAGAAATCAAGTGAATCGAAATGAAACGAATCCAATGGAATTAAATTGAAATGGATCTGACACAGAACATTGAAATTGCCATGAGACTGACACTCAATCATTGTTAAATGAAAATGTTGTTTTGTTTTCTTAATTCACAACAGTTCTTGTATATTTAATTACGCGATTCATGATGCCATTCGCTGTTAACGGACCTCTTTGTATTGTCTGCTCTGTTGAATGATTTAGCATCAATTAAAGGAATCCTATGTTTGATATTCACTTTTTTCATTGAACCGATATCGAATACATAATACAATTTCCCCGTTGAAGGGCGAAATATCCATTCACAATTGTACATTAGGGTGGGCTAGTAGCAACGAGCTCAGAGATCAGGTTATATACAGAATCATTACAAGAAACGTGTATTTTGTTCTTGTATCGAGTACGCTTATTTTTTACGGTTGCCACTCGTGGCAAAAATAATCTACCAACATTTGACGAAAATGTTACCACAAATCTGTCAAATTTAAAAAATCTTGTTATTTGTGATCAAATTTTCGTTGTTAGTCTTTTATTATTTTATTTTAGAAGTTTATTTCAGTATTTGCAATTTTATATATTGTAATCTCTCCTATTAGCGATAATTTTTCGGGTGTACAAATATCCCTAGAATTGTGAATGTGTCGAGTTTAAAATTTTTGAAGGATTTTAGCTTGCACCAACAAGGGAAGGAGAACCTATTATTGATGACTTTGATAGTATGATCTAATTGAATTTACAGAACATTTTGTCGAAATTTTATTTCTACAGAAAATTTTGACAAAATTTTATTTCAATAGAATATGTTGTCAAAATTTTATTTCAGATAACTTGTTTATTCGATCTTTTTTCGTATCAAATAGAAAACAATTTTTCAAGCTAGCAAAATTCTTTTCTATTTGAAAATTTTATTTCTATATATATCTTGTCAACATTTTTTTTCTATAAATTTTTTTTCAAGATTTTATTTCACTTTGTCCAAATTTTATTGCAATAGAAAATTTTACCAAAATGTTATTTCTATAGAAAATTTTGTTAAGATTTTATTTCAGATAATTTAATTTTATTCGATCCTTTCACGCTTGAAAAATTCTTTTCTATTTGAAAATTTTATTTCTATAGAAAATGTTGACAAAATTTTATTTCAATAGAAAATTTTGTTATTTATAACTTTATTTCAGATAATTTGATTTTATTCGATATTTTCAAGCTTGAAAAATACTATTCTATTTAAAAAATTTCATTTCTATAGAAAATATTGTCAAAATTTTATTTCTATAGAAAAAAATTATCTATAGAAAATTTTGTAATTTTTTTTGTCTATAGAAAAACTTGTTTAAATTTTACTTCACATAATTTGATTTTATTCAATCTGTTTCGTATGAAATAGAAAATAATTTTTTAATATTTGAAAAATTCGTTTCTATTTCAAAATTTTAGTTCGGTAGAAAATATTGTCAGCATTTGATTCTTATAGAGAATTTGGTCAAAATTTAATTTCTATAGAAAATGTTGTCAAAATTTTCTTTGACAAAAAAATTTCCAAAATATTATTCCTGTAGAAAAAATCTATAGAAAATTTTCTCGAGTTTTTTTTAATCTATAGAAAATTGTATATAAATTTTACTTCTATAGAAAAATTTTATTTCTATAGAAAATTGGAGAGGGATATTTTACAAAATCTACAAAAACGTCAAGAATTCTACTAAACAGTAAAAATTTACCATTTTTGGTAAACTTCTACCAATTATGTCAACCATGTTCTTAACACTGTCAATTAGGAGACAGTTATCCCATATGGAGTCTATGTTACTATATAAGCCTGTTTAGTTCGTGATCGGTTTATATAAAGGAGTCTATAGATAAAAAAGAAACGATATGAACCAGTTTTCGCATGGTAATTAGAGGAGAATTTGTTCCTCCATTAAAAGTCAAATTTTAAGAGATCGGTTAATATGGGGGTCATATATAATTATGGACTCATATTAATCAAATTTTACCCTCTAATAAAGAGGGCACATAACGTACAAAATTTCAACCGAATCGGATGAAATTTAATACAAATCTGGAGGTCGGTCTATATAGGGGCTATATATATGCCCCAATTTTTTATGGTACTATAGGACAAAATATGATTAAAAAATGCTAGGATTACGATAGGATCCTCTTTATATTGGTGCCGCAGCATGCCGGAATAAAAGAAATGTAAGGACAAATGAACTGACAATAAAAGCTAGGACAGCTAGGACACGCGATGAAAAAACTATGGGGTGACCCAGATAAGAATAAGTATATACGGCCGTAAGTTCGGCCAGGCCGAAGCTTATGTACCCTCCACCAGGGATTGTGTAGAAACTTATACTGAAGACTGTCATCCACAATCGAATTACTTGGGTTGCGGTAACACTTGCCGATGGCAAGGTATCTTAAAACTTCCTAACACCGTAATATATACCACATAGTCCATACGTGGTATATATTAAACTAAAAAGGCCGATTAAATACGTATATAATTAAGTTTAAAGTTTCTATAGAAATAAAATTATATACAATTATACAAAATACAACATTTTCATTTTCATTTTTACAACATTTTCTATAGAAGTAAAATTTGGAAAAAAATTTCTAATGAAATAAAATTTTAACAACATTTTCTATAGAAATAAAATTTTAACAAAATTTTCTATAGAAACAAAATTTTGACGAAATTTTCTATAGAAACAACATTTTGACAAAATTTTCTATAAAAATAAAATTTTAGTAGATTATTTTTGGCACGAGTGGCAACCATGATTACGAACCGATATGGACCAATTTTTGTGTGATTGGGGATCGGCTATATATAACTATAGACCGATATGGACCAATTTTGGCATGGTTATTAGCGGCCTTATACTAACATCACGTAACAAATTTCAACCGAATGGGAAGAATTTTGCTCTTCCAAGGTGCTCCGGAGGTCAAATCTGGGGATCGGTTTATATGGGGGCTAAACATAATTATGGACCGCTTTCGACCAATTTTTGCATGGGTGTTTGAGGCCATATATTAACATCACGTACCAAATTTCAACTGAATCAGATGAATTTTGGTCTTCTAAGAGGCTCCGGAGGTACCAAATTTGGTGATCGGTTTATATGGGGGCTATATATAATTATGGACCGATCTGAACCAATTTGCATGGTTGTTAGAGACCATATACTAATACCATGTACCAAATTTCAGCCGGATCGGATGAAATTTGCTTCTCTTAGAGGCTCCGCAAACCAAATCAGGGGATTGGTTTATATGGGGGCTATACGTAAAAGTGGACCGATATGGCCCATTTGCAATACCATCCGACCTATATCAATAACAACTACTTGTGCCAAGTTTCAAGTCGATAGCTTGTTTCGTTCGGAAGTTAGCGTGATTTCAACAGAGGGACGGACGGACGGACATGCTCAGATCGACTCAGAATTTCACCACGACCCAGAATATAAATATACTTTATGGGGTCTTAGAGCAATATTTCGATGTGTTACAAACGGAATGACAAAGTTAATCCTATGGTGGAGGATATAAAAAGGCCGATTAAATACGTATATAATTAAGTTTAAAGTTTCTATAGAAATAAAATTGTGACAAAATAAAATTTTTACAACATTTTCTATAGAAGTAAAATTTGGAAAAAAAATTTCTAATGAAATAAAATGTTGGTAGATTATTTTTGGCACGAGTGGCAACCATGATTATGAACCGATATGGACCAATTTTTGTGTGATTGGGGATCGGCTATATATAACTATAGACCGATATGGACCAATTATGGCATGGTTGTAAGCGGCCCTATACTAACACCACGTTGCAAATTTCAACCGGATCGGATGAATTTTGCTCCTCCAAGAGGCTCCGGAGATCAAATCTGGGGAACGGTTTATATGTGGGCTAAATATAATTATGGACTGATAAGGACCAATTCTTGCATGGTTGTTAGAGACTATATACTAACACCACGTACCAAATTTCAACCGGATCGGATGAATTTTGCTCCTCTAAGAGGCTCCGGTGGTAAAATCTGGTGATAGGTTTATATGTGGGCTATATATAATTATGGACCGATAAGGACCAATTCTTGCATGGTTGTTAGAGACTATACACTTACACCACGTACCAAATTTCAACCAGATCGGATGAAATATGCTACTCTTATAGGCTCCGCAAGCCAAATCTGGGGGTCCGTTTATTTGGGGGCTATACGTAAAAGTGGACCCATATGGCCCATTTACAATACCATCAATAAGACCTACATCAATAAGAATTACTTGGGCCACGTTTGAAGTCGATAGCTTGTTTCGTTCGGAAGTTAGCGTGATTTCAACAGACGGACGGACATGCTCAGATCGACTCAGAATTTCACCACGACCCAAAATATATATACTTTATGGGGTCTTAGAGCAATATTTCGATGTGTTACAAACGGAATGACAAAGTTAATCTAATGTCTAAAGAAATACTCAAGGACAGCATGGCGACAATCAAGGGTACCGTGTATCACAATAGACTGAATAGTCTAAGTGAGTCTGAAACTTAATCGGGCTGCCACTTTTAAGGGTACCGTGGGAATTTCTTCGTAAAATATCCTGGTTATATATTTTTGTACCAAAGTTTTGAACTTCTATATTATGTTGTTGAAATTTAAAATCACCACGATCTATTGGAGAGCATAATTATCAATCTCGGTTAAGAAGATTTAATTATCGTCATTTTATTTGTATATATTTATCCATCAAATGATGTATATACCCTATTACATATTTGGGCAGTGTATTTGCCCATGCCATTACAAATCAGCTCAATTGTTTTATTTTCAATTGAATTAAAAATTTTACGCTCTAAGCATAGCAAGCAAAAAATCAAAACAACCGCTTGCCAATTAAACAGCTGCTGATTAATGCCATTATTGTAGTAAAATATCACATTAACATTATTTCCATATGTCCGATTTCACAAACAGCTACATTTAAATAACAGTGAAATTAAAATATTTGGAACGAAAAATGGTCGTTTAGTTTAAGTGTCACTAAGCGATAAGAAAACAAGTAAATAAGGCCGAAATTTCGGTCAAGCCGAATCTTATATACTCTTCATCTTGGATTACGTACAAAATTATAACATAAAGACTGTCATCATCTACAATCCAATTATTTGGATTGTGGTAACAGACACCGATGGCAAGATATATAATTATGAAACCATATTCGCATGGTAATTACATTGCAAAATTTCAACCGGATCAAATGGAATTTGTTCTTTAATGAGGCTTCCGAAGTTAAATCTTGGGGGGATGGTTTTTTTGGGAGCTATATATAATTATGGACAAATTTTTGTAGGCGGGTATATACTAAAATCGGGCGGGACAGACTTTATAATACCATTCACCATTCTGTATGCCTAAATTAATGCGAGTCCATAAAAGAAATTTTGTATAAAACTACACAGGTACATGATTTTCCTGACCCTGTAATTGTCTCACATTCTATCATTTAAATAAAAAATATATTTTTTTTTATGCTGAAGGGCCATTTACACCACATCTTTTCTCAGTAAGAAATTCGTATCGCAAAGACCATTTGCAGGGGTTTCGGGTTGGTGTCGGGGAAAAGTATCCTTAATCTATTGAATATCCATTTCTCACTATAGAAATTTGGTTTATTGCCAAAAAAAACTCATTTCAATACATTCAACAAAAAACAATAAATTTTCCATGTCAAGCATGAGGGAATGAGCTTGAACCACTCAATATTACCACCCTAACACCAAATCACACTTGTCCGAGAGACATGACCATCGCATGTGCAGCAGTGAAAAGTTGTAACAGCAAAACTCATAGGACACCAAAGCAAATGTTAACCGTTTGATATGGGGAACATTGTTAATTTTGCAAATGACTTTGAAATATTATTCTAATTGGCAGAGGTTTCTCAGTCTATCGTGCTGCATATGGTCTGCCTTTATTGTGCCACTGACACTTTATACCACCCACGCAAAGGGTTGCTGTCACACCAAATATTTTCCATATACAAGAACGAATGTAAGGCAACAAACCTTCGAAAGGTCAGGCATGAGATAGAAAAGGGTCGTGTTAAGCAAAATACTAACATAAGCATTCAAACTCGCCAATTTAATGTCTCTATGACTATACTATAAGAGGAGCAAATGTAAAGGCCTCTTTTCAACGAGGCCTTTGCGAAAGGGAAACAAACATTTTGGGAGAAATCTAAAAAAAAACTGGTGTTACCTTTTTCCGTAAAATTGGTCAAAATTGATTATTTTTATACCCTCCACCATAGGATGGGGGGTATAGGAAGTTTGTCATTTTAGGTCGTGGTGAAATTCTAAGCCGATCTAGCGATGTCCGTATGGCTCTCCATCCATCTGTTGAAATTACGCTAACTTCCCAACAAAACAAGCTATCCTTTCGAAACTCAGTACGACTAATTGTTATTAATATAGGCCGGATGCTATTGGAAATGAGCCATATCGGACCACGTCTAGGTATAGTCTCTATATAAACCGACCTCCTGATTTGGCGGAGCCCTCTGTAGAAGCATATTTCATCCGATCAGGTTGAAATTTGGTACGTGATCTTAGTACCTGTCCTCTAACAATTATGCAAAAGCTGGTCCATATAGGTCCATAATTACTACATAGCCCTCGTATAAACCTCTGGAGCCTCTTGAAAGAAAAACTTTAATGCGATTCGGCTTAAATTTGATGTGTGATATTTGTATATGCCCTTTAACAGACATACAAAAATTGGTACATATTGGTCCTTAATTATTTATAGCCTTCTATTTACATCGCGGAAATTGATTCATATCAGTTGATAATTTTTATAGACCTCTCACTCAAAAAAACTTTACTTGGATCCAAAGATTTTGACCTTCCTTTAAGGATTTTGGTATTGATTCCTTGCCAAAGAATAAGGAAATTGTTTTGCGATCTATCTGACTTTAAATCTAGGATCTATAAAATTAAAATTAGGATACAGATCTCATTTATCCAATTTTCATTGTATTTTTCCGGTATATTAATAATGCTATTCACGGACAAACAAATGTCAGTTTAAAAATCCAAATAATGACAGATACTTCGAGGCAAAAAATGTTTTCTTAATTCCAAAAAAAAAAACTTTAAACCAAAGATGCTAATTCCTCAAAATAAGTCTTAGCCTATATTTGAAGCTTTTTATCTTATATCTAAGGATTCATTATTTCATTTAATTTTAGGACGATATCTTTAAATCACAAATGTGTTTCTTTATTTTAAGGAAAATTTTCCTTAGTTCAAAGACATGTGACTTTAACGGAGGGACGCAAATTTACAAAATTTTTTTTCCTAAATTTAATAAAAAAATTGTAAGTAAAGATTATAAACTTTGTCTTAAGTAAAATTTCATTATTTTTAAGAAATTTGCCCTTAATATTTTGTAATTTGCGCGTCCTAAAATTTAGGTTGCATAATCATTAATATCACGTAAATATTTCTTTCAGTGTATGTATACAAGACATGTATCCTAATCATGTTACCATGCTGGAGGTATGCTTGGAGGCATGGAAGACGTAATTTCCATTTAATTTACATGAAATCTGAAGCCTAAAATTTGAAGTTAGAAGGGTCCTAATTCAGTAAAAAGATGCGTTAAATTTAAATTCAGTCATTTTCATTACAATTGAGTTAAGGGATTTTGAAAATTTGTAGCAACCACAATTTTCCCTCTACCTATGTTTGTATACCTTTGCTTACAAATATGTATGGCTGTGTGTGTAAACATGTAAACCTGTACACAATATTGCCATCATCATCATCATCCGTGTTATTATTGTTGTTGTCGTTGTGTATGTTTACTTATCATCGGAGGTATCTATGACACACTCACCCACAATAAACACTCATCAACTCTTTTTCTCCTTTTCGGTGATGTGTAACATATGCCTTTCTGTCTGTCCGTGTGTGTTTATTTGTGCCTGTCTCTTCCCCTGGCTGCATGAGTAGGCTAACAAAAACTCAAATTTCGTTGGGTCTGCTGGCATTTGTAAAATCTAACTTTCATGGCATGTAAAAATGTATGACAAATTTGTGGCCATCTATGCCATGAACATTCTGGGAGAAAAACTTAATTGCCACACTATACTCATACTCAAATGTCCATTGTGTAAAACCATATACAAATCCGACCATACACACACAGTCCATTCCTCGGAATTGCACGATTATGAATGTGAGGAGGTGTGAGAATATTTTAATGAACCTTAGCACTGGCATTGGGGGTGGTTGCTTATGAAGATGTACTTAATGCCTTTCAAATAGAGTTGTACTAATATGGTGAGGATAAAATGTAACCTAATATGTTACCTTGAACTAGGATATACGACTATAAGTTCGGTGGGGACGAATCTTAAACACCCACCACTATGGTTCAAACGTAATAGTTTCCCTAAAAGGGCTCTCATCGTAGGGGCTTACGTAGTGGATAATATAGACAAGTTTAGGTGGATTTAATTGAATATATTCACTCAAGAGGATCGGTTCTAATGGGTTAAATTTCAGTTGTCTACCTATGTATTGAAGTAAATCGAAAACAAAACTTTTACTCTCTGTGGTCATATAAGTCTAAGTCGGGCGAATGATATGTATGGGAGTTATATCTGAATCCATTTGGCTGATATTTTGCAAGATTAAAAGGCACAGAAATATATTGTTTTCGCCCAATTGAAATTAGATCGGCTAACGAATACATATTTATGAAAACCGGATGATACATAAATATAGGAGCTACATATAAGGACGAATTCGTTTCACAAATAATATGATGTCTTGGTGGTACACTACTTTTTCCCAAATGATAGTCATTTTCATATTGTGATATCAATTTGAAGAATGTTGTACCTTTTATCCCAATCGAAATCGCCATAAGTCAAAACCGATTTACCTGATACTTTAAAAGCTTTACGAGACTTACAAACCATTCGGGTGTTCGAAATTTAAAGAACGTCGGTTGGTAAATATTGACGTATTTATGTGCGCTTTTAAGTGTTTTCAAGTTTGAAAGGCTTCGCTGTACATTTTTCTTGGCCTACTGTATATTAATAACCACAACTTGTTTTTGTTTTCTTTTCTTTTCAGGTAAGCGTAACAATTAATAAATTTGAGTCCAACAATGTGAGTACTATCCTTAAGTATCGAAAAATAGAATAGATAGATCAAAATGGCTTTGTAAGTCTGTACAAAATAAAATAGACTGCTAATAATATATATAATAATATTGTCAGGCCAATTTCAATGGGATAGGAATAAATGGAATCTTAAATACCCACCACCACGAATCAAT